>NW_027675503.1:487500-532500 GCF_965601325.2 Salmo salar | reverse complement strand
ACACACACACACCGACAACACTAACACACACACACACCGACAACACACACACACACACACACCGACAACACAAACACACACCGACAACACACACACACACATACCGACAACACACACACACACACACCGACAACACACACACACACACACACACACACCGACAACACACACACACACCGACAACACACACACACAACACACACACACACACACCAACAACACACACACACACACACCGACAACACACACACACACACACACACCGACAACACACACACACACCGACAACATACACACACACAACACACACACACACACCGACGACACACACACACACACACCGACAACACACACACACACACACACTAACAACACACCGACAACACACACACACACACCGACAACACACACACACCGACAACACACACACACACACACACACCGACAACACACACACACACACCGACAACACACACACACACACACACACCGACAACACACACACACACACACCGATAACACACACACACCGACAACACACACACACACACACCGACAACACACACACACACCGACAACACACACACACACACACACACACACACCGACAACACACACACACACCGACAACACACACACACACCAACAACACACACACACACAACACACACACACACACACACCGACAACACACACACACCGACAACACTCACACACACACACACCGACAACACACACACACACCGACAACACACACACACACACCGACAACACACACACACACACACACCGACAACACACACACACACACAGACAGACAACACACACACACACACACTGACAACACACACACACACAACACACACACACACCAACAACACACACACACACACACACACACCGACAACACACACACACACAACACACACACACACCGACAACACACACACACACACATCGACAACACACACACACACCGACAACACACACACACACAACACACACACACACCGACAAGACACACACACACACACCGACAACACACACACACACACACCGACAACACACACACACACACCAACAACACACACTCACACACACCGACAACACACACACACACAACACACACACACACACACACCGACAACACACACACACCGACAACACTAACACACACACACACCGACAACACACACACACACACACACCGACAACACAAACACACACCGACAACACACACACACACATACCGACAACACACACACACACACACCGACAACACACACACACACACACACACACCGACAACACACACACACACCGACAACACACACACACAACACACACACACACACACACCAACAACACACACACACACACACACACCGACAACACACACACACACACACACACCGACAACACACACACACACCGACAACACACACACACACAACACACACACACACACCGACAACACACACACACACACACCGACAACACACACACACACACACACTAACAACACACCAACAACACACACACACACACCGACAACACACACACACCGACAACACACACACACACACACACACCGACAACACACACACACACACCGACAACACACACACACACACACACACCGACAACACACACACACACACACCGATAACACACACACACCGACAACACACACACACACACACCGACAACACACACACACACCGACAACACACACACACACACACACACACCGACAACACACACACACACCGACAACACACACACACACCAACAACACACACACACACAACACACACACACACACACACCGACAACACACACACACCGACAACACTCACACACACACACACCGACAACACACACACACACCGACAACACACACACACACACCGACAACACACACACACACACACACACCGACAACACACACACACACACAGACAGACAACACACACACACACACACTGACAACACACACACACACAACACACACACACACCAACAACACACACACACACACACACACCGACAACACACACACACACAACACACACACACACCGACAACACACACACACACACATCGACAACACACACACACACACCGACAACACACACACACACAACACACACACACACACCGACAACACACACACACACACCGACAACACACACACACACCGACAACACACACACACACACACAAACCGACAACACACACACACAAACACAGACAACACACACACACCAAAAACACACACACACACCGACAACACACACACACACACCGACAACACACACACACACACACCGACAACACACACACACACACTGACAACACACACACATACACACCGACAACACACACACACACCGACAACACACACACACACACCGACAACACACACACACACACACACTGACAACACACACACATACACACCGACAACAAACACACACACCGACAACACACACACACACCGACAACACACACACACACACACCGACAACACACACACACACACACACACACACACCGACAACACACACACACACACCGACAACACACACACACACACCGAAAACACACACACACCGACAACACACACACACACACACACACACCTACAACACACACACACACCGACAACACACACACACATACACACACCGACAACACACACACACACACACACACACACCGACAACACACACACACACACACACACTGACAACACACACACACCAACAACACACACACACACACACTGACAACACACACACACACACCGACACACACACACACCGACACACACACACAACACACACACACACACACACCGACAACTCACACACACACACCGACAACACACACACACACACACAAACCAACAATACACACACACACACACCGACAACACACACACACACACACACACCGACAACACACACACACAAAGACAACACACACACACACACACACCGACAACACACACACACACACACCGACAACACATAAACACACACACACCGACAACACACACACACACACACTGACAACACACACACATACACACCGACAACACACACACACACACACCGACAACACACACACACCGACAACACACACACACACACACACACACACACCGACAACACACACACACACCGACAACACACACACACACACACACACCGACAACACACACACACACACACACCGACAACACACACACACACACACACACTGACAACACACACACACACACACACCGACAACACACACACACACCGACAACACACACACACACACACACCGACACACACACACACCGACACACACACACAACACACACACACACACCGACAACACACACACACACACACCGACAACACACACACACACACCGACAACACACACACACACACACAAACCAACAACACACACACCGACAACACACACACACACTCCGACAACACACACACACACACACACTGACAACACACACACACACAACACACACACACACCAACAACACACACACACACACACACACCGACAACACACACACACACAACACACACACACACCGACAACACACACACACACACATCGACAACACACACACACACACCGACAACACACACACACACAACACACACACACACACCGACAACACACACACACACACCGACAACACACACACACACACACCGACAACACACACACACACACCGACAACACACACACACCGACAACACACACACACACACACACCGACAACACACACACACAACACACACACACACACCGACAACACACACACACACACACCGACAACACACACACACACCGACAACACACACACACACACACAAACCGACAACACACACACACACACACCGACAACACACACACACCGACAACACACACACACACCGACAACACACACACACACACCGACAACACACACACACACACACCGACAACACACACACACACACTGACAACACACACACATACACACCGACAACACACACACACACCGACAACACACACACACACACCGACAACACACACACACACACACACTGACAACACACACACATACACACCGACAACAAACACACACACCGACAACACACACACACACCGACAACACACACACACACACACCGACAACACACACACACACACACACACACACACCGACAACACACACACACACACCGACAACACACACACACACACCGAAAACACACACACACCGACAACACACACACACACACACACACCGACAACACACACACACACCGACAACACACACACACACACACACACCGACAACACACACACACACACACACACCGACAACACACACACACACACTGACAACACACACACACACACCGACAACACACACACACACACACTGACAACACACACACACACACCGACACACACACACACCGACACACACACACAACACACACACACACACACACCGACAACTCACACACACACACCGACAACACACAAACACACACACAAACCAACAATACACACACACACACACCGACAACAGACACACACACACACACCGACAACACACACACACAAAGACAACACACACACACACACACACCGACAACACACACACACACACACCGACAACACATAAACACACACACACCGACAACACACACACACACACCGACAACACACACACACACACACCGACAACACACACACACACACCGACAACACACACACACCGACAACACACACACACACACACACCGACAACACACACACACAACACACACACACACACCGACAACACACACACACACACACCGACAACACACACACACACCGACAACACACACACACACACACAAACCGACAACACACACACACACACACCGACAACACACACACACCGACAACACACACACACACCGACAACACACACACACACACCGACAACACACACACACACACACCGACAACACACACACACACACTGACAACACACACACATACACACCGACAACACACACACACACACACACTGACAACACACACACACACACACCGACAACACACACACACACACCGACAACACACACACACACACACCGACAACACACACACACACACACACGACACACACACACACCACAACACACACACACACACCGACAACACACACACACACACACCGACAACACACACACACACACCGAAAACACACACACACCGACAACACACACACACACACACACACCGACAACACACACACACACCGACAACACACACACACACACACACACCGACAACACACACACACACACACACACCGACAACACACACACACACACTGACAACACACACACACACACCGACAACACACACACACACACACTGACAACACACACACACACACCGACACACACACACACCGACACACACACACAACACACACACACACACACACCGACAACTCACACACACACACCGACAACACACAAACACACACACAAACCAACAATACACACACACACACACCGACAACAGACACACACACACACACCGACAACACACACACACAAAGACAACACACACACACACACACACCGACAACACACACACACACACACCGACAACACATAAACACACACACACCGACAACACACACACACACTGACAACACACACACATACACACCGACAACACACACACACACACCGACAACACACACACACCACAGACAACACACACACACACACACACACACACACCGACAACACACACACACACACACCGACAACACACACACACACACACACACACACACCGACAACACACACACACACACACACCGACAACACACACACACACACACACTGACAACACACACACACACACCGACAACACACACACACACACACCGACAACACACACACACACACACACCGACACACACACACACCGACACACACACACAACACACACACACACACCGACAACACACACACACACACACCGACAACACACACACACACACCGACAACACACACACACACACACAAACCAACAACACACACACACACCGACAACACACACACACACACCGACAACACACACACACCGACAACACACACACACACACACACACCGACAACACACACACACACACCGACAACACACACACACACACACACACCGACAACACACACACACACACACCGATAACACACACACACCGACAACACACACACACACACACCGACAACACACACACACACCGACAACACACACACACACACACACCGACAACACACACACACACACACCGACAACACACACACACACCGACAACACACACACACACAACACACACACACACACACACCGACAACACACACACACCGACAACACTCACACACACACACCGACAACACACACACACACACACCGACAACACACACACACACCGACAACACACACACACACACCGACAACACACACACACACACAAACCGACAACACACAAACCGACAACACACACACCGACAACACACACACACCGACAACACACACACACACCGACAACACACACACACACACACACCGACAACACACACACACACACACCGACAACACACACACACACACTGACAACACACACACATACACACCGACAACACACACACACACCGACAACACACACACACACACCGACAACACACACACACACACACACTGACAACACACACACATACACACCGACAACAAACACACACACCGACAACACACACACACACACCGACAACACACACACACACACACCGACAACACACACACACACACACACACACACACACCGACAACACACACACACACACACACCGACAACACACACACACACACCGAAAACACACACACACCGACAACACACACACACACACACACACCGACAACACACACACACACCGACAACACACACACACACACACACACACACACACCGACAACACACACACACACACACACACACCGACAACACACACACACACACACACACTGACAACACACACACACCGACAACACACACACACACACACCGACAACACACACACACACACACACCGACACACACACACACCGACACACACACACAACACACACACACACACAAACCGACAACACACACACACAAACACCGACAACACACACACACCGACAACACACACACACACCGACAACACACACACACACACCGACAACACACACACACACACACCGACAACACACACACACACACTGACAACACACACACATACACACCGACAACACACACACACACCGACAACACACACACACACACCGACAACACACACACACACACACACTGACAACACACACACATACACACCGACAACAAACACACACACCGACAACACACACACACACCGACAACACACACACACACACACCGACAACACACACACACACACACAAACCAACAACACACACACACACACACCGACAACACACACACACACACCGACAACACACACACACACCGACAACACACACACACACACACACCGACAACTTACACACACACACACCGACAACACATAAACACACACCGACAACACACACACACACACACTGACAACACACACACATACACACCGACAACACACACACACATACCGACAACACACACACACACACACACACACACACACCGACACACACACACACCGACAACACACACACACACCGACAACACACACACACACACACACCGACAACACACACACACACACACACACACACCGACAACACACACACACACACACACTGACAACACACACACACACACCGACAACACACACACACGCACACCGACAACACACACACACACATACACACCGACACACACACACACCGACACACACATACAACACACACACACACACCGACAACACACACACACACACACCGACAACACACACACACACACCGACAACACACACACACACACACAAACCAACAACACACACACACACCGACAACACACACACACACACCGACAACACACACACACACACACACTGACAACACACACACACACACACCGACAACACATAAACACACACACACCGACAACACACACACACACACACACTGACAACACACACACATACACACCGACAACACACACACACACACCGACAACACACACACACACACCGACAACACACACACACACACCGACAACACACACACACACACACACACACCGACACCACACACACACACACACCGACAACACACACACACACCGACAACACACACACACACACCGACAACACACACACACTGACAACACACACACACACACACACACACACCGACAACACACACACACACACACCGACAACACACACACACACACACACCGACAACACACACACACACACACACACCGACAACACACACACACACACATACACTGACAACACACACACACACACACACCGACAACACACACACACACACCGACAACACACACACACACACACACACCGACAACACACACACACCGACACACACACACAACACACACACACACACCGACAACACACACACACACCGACAACACACACACACACACCGACAACACACACACACACACACAAACCGACAACACACACACACACCGACAACACACACACACACACCGACAACACACACACACACCGACAACACACACACACACACACTAACAACACACCGACAACACACACACACACACCGACAACACACACACACCGACAACACACACACACACACACACACCGACAACACACACACACACACCGACAACACACACACACACACACACACCGACAACACACACAAACACACACCGATAACACACACACACCGACAACACACACACACACACACCGACAACACACACACACACCGACAACACACACACACACACACACACACCGACAACACACACACACACCGACAACACACACACACACCAACAACACACACACACACAACACACACACACACACACACCGACAACACACACACACCGACAACACTCACACACACACACACCGACAACACACACACACACCGACAACACACACACACACACCGACAACACACACACACACACACCGACAACACACACACACACACAGACAGACAACACACACACACACACACTGACAACACACACACACACAACACACACACACACCAACAACACACACACACACACACACCGACAACACACACACACACAACACACACACACACCGACAACACACACACACACACATCGACAACACACACACACACACCGACAACACACACACACACAACACACACACACACACCGACAACACACACACACACACCGACAACACACACACACACACCGACAACACACACACACACACCGACAACACACACACACCGACAACACACACACACACACACACCGACAACACACACACACAACACACACACACACACCGACAACACACACACACACACACCGACAACACACACACACACCGACAACACACACACACACACACAAACCGACAACACACACACACAAACACCGACAACACACACACACCGACAACACACACACACACCGACAACACACACACACACACCGACAACACACACACACACACACCGACAACACACACACACACACTGACAACACACACACATACACACCGACAACACACACACACACCGACAACACACACACACACACCGACAACACACACACACACACACACTGACAACACACACACATACACACCGACAACAAACACACACACCGACAACACACACACACACCGACAACACACACACACACACACCGACAACACACACACACACACACACACACCGACAACACACACACACACACCGACAACACACACACACACACCGAAAACACACACACACCGACAACACACACACACATACACACACCGACAACACACACACACACACACACACACCGACAACACACACACACACACACACACTGACAACACACACACACCGACAACACACACACACACACACTGACAACACACACACACCGACACACACACACACCGACACACACACACAACACACACACACACACACACCGACAACTCACACACACACACCGACAACACACACACACACACACAAACCAACAATACACACACACACACACCGACAACACACACACACACACACACCGACAACACACACACACAAAGACAACACACACACACACACACACCGACAACACACACACACACACACCGACAACACATAAACACACACACACCGACAACACACACACACACACACTGACAACACACACACATACACACCGACAACACACACACACACACACCGACAACACACACACACCGACAACACACACACACACACACACACACACACCGACAACACACACACACACCGACAACACACACACACACACACACACCGACAACACACACACACACACACACCGACAACACACACACACATACACACTGACAACACACACACACACACACACCGACAACACACACACACACCGACAACACACACACACACACACACCGACACACACACACACCGACACACACACACAACACACACACACACACCGACAACACACACACACACACACCGACAACACACACACACACACCGACAACACACACACACACACACAAACCAACAACACACACACCGACAACACACACACACACTCCGACAACACACACACACACACACACTGACAACACACACACACACAACACACACACACACCAACAACACACACACACACACACACACCGACAACACACACACACACAACACACACACACACCGACAACACACACACACACACATCGACAACACACACACACACACCGACAACACACACACACACAACACACACACACACACCGACAACACACACACACACACCGACAACACACACACACACACACCGACAACACACACACACACACCGACAACACACACACACCGACAACACACACACACACACACACCGACAACACACACACACAACACACACACACACACCGACAACACACACACACACACACCGACAACACACACACACACCGACAACACACACACACACACACAAACCGACAACACACACACACACACACCGACAACACACACACACCGACAACACACACACACACCGACAACACACACACACACACCGACAACACACACACACACACACCGACAACACACACACACACACTGACAACACACACACATACACACCGACAACACACACACACACCGACAACACACACACACACACCGACAACACACACACACACACACACTGACAACACACACACATACACACCGACAACAAACACACACACCGACAACACACACACACACCGACAACACACACACACACACACCGACAACACACACACACACACACACACACACACCGACAACACACACACACACACCGACAACACACACACACACACCGAAAACACACACACACCGACAACACACACACACACACACACACACCGACAACACACACACACACCGACAACACACACACACACACACACACCGACAACACACACACACACACACACACCGACAACACACACACACACACTGACAACACACACACACACACCGACAACACACACACACACACACTGACAACACACACACACACACCGACACACACACACACCGACACACACACACAACACACACACACACACACACCGACAACTCACACACACACACCGACAACACACAAACACACACACAAACCAACAATACACACACACACACACCGACAACAGACACACACACACACACCGACAACACACACACACAAAGACAACACACACACACACACACACCGACAACACACACACACACACACCGACAACACATAAACACACACACACCGACAACACACACACACACTGACAACACACACACATACACACCGACAACACACACACACACACCGACAACACACACACACCGACAACACACACACACACACACACACACACACACCGACAACACACACACACACACACCGACAACACACACACACACACACACACACCGACAACACACACACACACACACACCGACAACACACACACACACACACACTGACAACACACACACACACACCGACAACACACACACACACACACCGACAACACACACACACACACACACCGACACACACACACACCGACACACACACACAACACACACACACACACCGACAACACACACACACACACACCGACAACACACACACACACACAGACAGACAACACACACACACACACACTGACAACACACACACACACACAACACACACACACACACACCAACAACACACACACACACACACACACCGACAACACACACACACACAACACACACACACACACACCGACAACACACACACACACACATCGACAACACACACACACACACCGACAACACACACACACACAACACACACACACACCGACAACACACACACACACACCGACAACACACACACACACACACCGACAACACACACACACCGACAACACACACACACCGACAACACACACACACACACACCGACAACACACACACACAACACACACACACACACACACCGACAACACACACACACACACACCGACAACACACACACACACCGACAACACACACACACACACACAAACCGACAACACACACACCGACAACACACACACACCGACAACACACACACACACCGACAACACACACACACACACACACCGACAACACACACACACACACACCGACAACACACACACACACACTGACAACACACACACATACACACCGACAACACACACACACACCGACAACACACACACACACACCGACAACACACACACACACACACACTGACAACACACACACATACACACCGACAACAAACACACACACACACACACACCGACAACACACACACACACCGACAACACACACACACACCAACAACACACACACACACAACACACACACACACACACACCGACAACACACACACACCGACAACACTCACACACACACACACCGACAACACACACACACACCGACAACACACACACACACACCGACAACACACACACACACACACACACCGACAACACACACACACACACAGACAGACAACACACACACACACACACTGACAACACACACACACACAACACACACACACACCAACAACACACACACACACACACACACCGACAACACACACACACACAACACACACACACACCGACAACACACACACACACACATCGACAACACACACACACACACCGACAACACACACACACACAACACACACACACACACCGACAACACACACACACACACCGACAACACACACACACACACACCGACAACACACACACACACACCGACAACACACACACACCGACAACACACACACACACACACACCGACAACACACACACACAACACACACACACACACCGACAACACACACACACACACACCGACAACACACACACACACCGACAACACACACACACACACAAACCGACAACACACACACACAAACACCGACAACACACACACACCGACAACACACACACACACCGACAACACACACACACACACCGACAACACACACACACACACACCGACAACACACACACACACACTGACAACACACACACATACACACCGACAACACACACACACACCGACAACACACACACACACACCGACAACACACACACACACACACACTGACAACACACACACATACACACCGACAACAAACACACACACCGACAACACACACACACACCGACAACACACACACACACACACCGACAACACACACACACACACACACACACACACCGACAACACACACACACACACCGACAACACACACACACACACCGAAAACACACACACACCGACAACACACACACACACACACACACACCTACAACACACACACACACCGACAACACACACACACATACACACACCGACAACACACACACACACACACACACACACCGACAACACACACACACACACACACACTGACAACACACACACACCGACAACACACACACACACACACTGACAACACACACACACACACCGACACACACACACACCGACACACACACACAACACACACACACACACACACCGACAACTCACACACACACACCGACAACACACACACACACACACAAACCAACAATACACACACACACACACCGACAACACACACACACACACACACCGACAACACACACACACAAAGACAACACACACACACACACACACCGACAACACACACACACACACACCGACAACACATAAACACACACACACCGACAACACACACACACACACACTGACAACACACACACATACACACCGACAACACACACACACACACACCGACAACACACACACACCGACAACACACACACACACACACACACACACACACCGACAACACACACACACACCGACAACACACACACACACACACACACCGACAACACACACACACACACCGACAACACACACACACACACACACTGACAACACACACACACACACACACCGACAACACACACACACACCGACAACACACACACACACACACACCGACACACACACACACCGACACACACACACAACACACACACACACACCGACAACACACACACACACACACCGACAACACACACACACACACCGACAACACACACACACACACACAAACCAACAACACACACACCGACAACACACACACACACTCCGACAACACACACACACACACACACTGACAACACACACACACACAACACACACACACACCAACAACACACACACACACACACACACCGACAACACACACACACACACAACACACACACACACCGACAACACACACACACACACATCGACAACACACACACACACACCGACAACACACACACACACAACACACACACACACACCGACAACACACACACACACACCGACAACACACACACACACACACCGACAACACACACACACACACCGACAACACACACACACCGACAACACACACACACACACCGACAACACACACACACAACACACACACACACACCGACAACACACACACACACACACCGACAACACACACACACACCGACAACACACACACACACACACAAACCGACAACACACACACACACACACCGACAACACACACACACCGACAACACACACACACACCGACAACACACACACACACACCGACAACACACACACACACACACCGACAACACACACACACACACTGACAACACACACACATACACACCGACAACACACACACACACCGACAACACACACACACACACCGACAACACACACACACACACACACTGACAACACACACACATACACACCGACAACAAACACACACACCGACAACACACACACACACCGACAACACACACACACACACACCGACAACACACACCACACACACACACACACACCGACAACACACACACACACACCGACAACACACACACACACACCGAAAACACACACACACCGACAACACACACACACACACACACACACCGACAACACACACACACACCGACAACACACACACACACACACACACCGACAACACACACACACACACACACACCGACAACACACACACACACACTGACAACACACACACACACACCGACAACACACATACACACACACTGACAACACACACACACACACCGACACACACACACACCGACACACACACACAACACACACACACACACACACCGACAACTCACACACACACACCGACAACACACAAACACACACACAAACCAACAATACACACACACACACACCGACAACAGACACACACACACACACCGACAACACACACACACAAAGACAACACACACACACACACACACCGACAACACACACACACACACACCGACAACACATAAACACACACACACCGACAACACACACACACACTGACAACACACACACATACACACCGACAACACACACACACACACCGACAACACACACACACCGACAACACACACACACACACACACACACACACCGACAACACACACACACACACACCGACAACACACACACACACACACACACACCGACAACACACACACACACACACACCGACAACACACACACACACACACACTGACAACACACACACACACACCGACAACACACACACACACACACCGACAACACACACACACACACACACCGACACACACACACACCGACACACACACACAACACACACACACACACCGACAACACACACACACACACACCGACAACACACACACACACACCGACAACACACACACACACACACAAACCAACAACACACACACACACCGACAACACACACACACACACCGACAACACACACACACCGACAACACACACACACACACACACCGACAACACACACACACACACCGACAACACACACACACACACACACACCGACAACACACACACACACACACCGATAACACACACACACCGACAACACACACACACACACACCGACAACACACACACACACCGACAACACACACACACACACACACACCGACAACACACACACACACACACCGACAACACACACACACACCGACAACACACACACACACAACACACACACACACACACACCGACAACACACACACACCGACAACACTCACACACACACACCGACAACACACACACACACACACCGACAACACACACACACACCGACAACACACACACACACACCGACAACACACACACACACACAAACCGACAACACACAAACCGACAACACACACACCGACAACACACACACACCGACAACACACACACACACCGACAACACACACACACACACACACCGACAACACACACACACACACACCGACAACACACACACACACACTGACAACACACACACATACACACCGACAACACACACACACACCGACAACACACACACACACACCGACAACACACACACACACACACACTGACAACACACACACATACACACCGACAACAAACACACACACCGACAACACACACACACACACCGACAACACACACACACACACACCGACAACACACACACACACACACACACACACACCGACAACACACACACACACACACACCGACAACACACACACACACACCGAAAACACACACACACCGACAACACACACACACACACACACACCGACAACACACACACACACCGACAACACACACACACACACACACACACACACCGACAACACACACACACACACACACACACCGACAACACACACACACACACACACACTGACAACACACACACACCGACAACACACACACACACACACCGACAACACACACACACACACACACCGACACACACACACACCGACACACACACACAACACACACACACACACACACCGACAACTCACACACACACACCGACAACACACACACACACACACAAACCAACAACACACACACACACACACCGACAACACACACACACACACCGACAACACACACACACACCGACAACACACACACACACACACACCGACAACTTTACACACACACACACCGACAACACATAAACACACACCGACAACACACACACACACACACTGACAACACACACACATACACACCGACAACACACACACACATACCGACAACACACACACACACACACACACACACCGACACACACACACACCGACAACACACACACACACCGACAACACACACACACACACACACCGACAACACACACACACACACACACACACACCGACAACACACACACACACACACACTGACAACACACACACACACACCGACAACACACACACACACACACCGACAACACACACACACATACACACCGACACACACACACACCGACACACACATACAACACACACACACACACCGACAACACACACACACACACACCGACAACACACACACACACACCGACAACACACACACACACACACAAACCAACAACACACACACACACCGACAACACACACACACACACCGACAACACACACACACACACACACTGACAACACACACACACACACACCGACAACACATAAACACACACACACCGACAACACACACACACACACACACTGACAACACACACACATACACACCGACAACACACACACACACACCGACAACACACACACACACACCGACAACACACACACACACACCGACAACACACACACACACACACACACACCGACACCACACACACACACACACCGACAACACACACACACACCGACAACACACACACACACACCGACAACACACACACACCGACAACACACACACACACACACACACCGACAACACACACACACACACACCGACAACACACACACACACACACACCGACAACACACACACACACACACACACACACCGACAACACACACACACACACATACACTGACAACACACACACACACACACACCGACAACACACACACACACACCGACAACACACACACACACACACACACCGACAACACACACACACCGACACACACACACAACACACACACACACACCGACAACACACACACACACCGACAACACACACACACACACCGACAACACACACACACACACACAAACCGACAACACACACACACACCGACAACACACACACACAAACCGACAACACACACACACACCGACACCACACACACACACACACCGACAACACACACACACACCGACAACACACACACACACACCGACAACACACACACACCGACAACACACACACACACACACACACCGACAACACACACACACACACCGACAACACACACACACACACACACACCGACAACACACACAAACACACACCGATAACACACACACACCGACAACACACACACACACACACCGACAACACACACACACACCGACAACACACACACACACACACACACACCGACAACACACACACACACCGACAACACACACACACACCAACAACACACACACACACAACACACACACACACACACACCGACAACACACACATACCGACAACACTCACACACACACACACCGACAACACACACACACACCGACAACACACACACACACACCGACAACACACACACACACACACCGACAACACACACACACACACAGACAGACAACACACACACACACACACTGACAACACACACACACACAACACACACACACACCAACAACACACACACACACACACACACCGACAACACACACACACACAACACACACACACACCGACAACACACACACACACACATCGACAACACACACACACACACCGACAACACACACACACACAACACACACACACACACCGACAACACACACACACACACCGACAACACACACACACACACACCGACAACACACACACACACACCGACAACACACACACACTGACAACACACACACACACACACACCGACAACACACACACACAACACACACACACACACCGACAACACACACACACACACACCGACAACACACACACACACCGACAACACACACACACACACACAAACCGACAACACACACACACAAACACCGACAACACACACACACCGACAACACACACACACACCGACAACACACACACACACACCGACAACACACACACACACACACCGACAACACACACACACACACTGACAACACACACACATACACACCGACAACACACACACACACCGACAACACACACACACACACCGACAACACACACACACACACACACTGACAACACACACACATACACACCGACAACAAACACACACACCGACAACACACACACACACCGACAACACACACACACACACACCGACAACACACACACACACACACACACACACACCGACAACACACACACACACACCGACAACACACACACACACACCGAAAACACACACACACCGACAACACACACACACACACACACACACCGACAACACACACACACACCGACAACACACACACACATACACACACCGACAACACACACACACACACACACACACACTGACAACACACACACACACACACACACTGACAACACACACACACCGACAACACACACACACACACACTGACAACACACACACACACACCGACACACACACACACCGACACACACACACAACACACACACACACACCGACAACTCACACACACACACCGACAACACACACACACACACACAAACCAACAATACACACACACACACACCGACAACACACACACACACACACACCGACAACACACACACACAAAGACAACACACACACACACACACACCGACAACACACACACACACACACCGACAACACATAAACACACACACACCGACAACACACACACACACACACTGACAACACACACACATACACACCGACAACACACACACACACACACCGACAACACACACACACCGACAACACACACACACACACACACACACACACCGACAACACACACACACACCGACAACACACACACACACACACACACCGACAACACACACACACACACACACCGACAACACACACACACATACACACTGACAACACACACACACACACACACCGACAACACACACACACACCGACAACACACACACACACACACACCGACACACACATACACCGACACACACACACAACACACACACACACACCGACAACACACACACACACACACCGACAACACACACACACACACCGACAACACACACACACACACACAAACCAACAACACACACACCGACAACACACACACACACTCCGACAACACACACACACACACACACTGACAACACACACACACACAACACACACACACACCAACAACACACACACACACACACACACCGACAACACACACACACACAACACACACACACACCGACAACACACACACACACACATCGACAACACACACACACACACCGACAACACACACACACACAACACACACACACACACCGACAACACACACACACACACCGACAACACACACACACACACACCGACAACACACACACACACACCGACAACACACACACACCGACAACACACACACACACACACACCGACAACACACACACACAACACACACACACACACCGACAACACACACACACACACACCGACAACACACACACACACCGACAACACACACACACACACACAAACCGACAACACACACACACACACACCGACAACACACACACACCGACAACACACACACACACCGACAACACACACACACACACCGACAACACACACACACACACACCGACAACACACACACACACACTGACAACACACACACATACACACCGACAACACACACACACACCGACAACACACACACACACACCGACAACACACACACACACACACACTGACAACACACACACATACACACCGACAACAAACACACACACCGACAACACACACACACACCGACAACACACACACACACACACCGACAACACACACACACACACACACACACACACCGACAACACACACACACACACCGACAACACACACACACACACCGAAAACACACACACACCGACAACACACACACACACACACACACACCGACAACACACACACACACCGACAACACACACACACACACACACACCGACAACACACACACACACACACACACCGACAACACACACACACACACTGACAACACACACACACACACCGACAACACACACACACACACACTGACAACACACACACACACACCGACACACACACACACCGACACACACACACAACACACACACACACACACACCGACAACTCACACACACACACCGACAACACACAAACACACACACAAACCAACAATACACACACACACACACCGACAACAGACACACACACACCGACAACACACACACACAAAGACAACACACACACACACACCGACAACACACACACACACACACCGACAACACATAAACACACACACACCGACAACACACACACACACTGACAACACACACACATACACACCGACAACACACACACACACACCGACAACACACACACACCGACAACACACACACACACACACACACACACACCGACAACACACACACACACACACCGACAACACACACACACACACACACACACCGACAACACACACACACACACACACACCGACAACACACACACACACACACACTGACAACACACACACACACACCGACAACACACACACACACACACCGACAACACACACACACACACACACCGACACACACACACACCGACACACACACACAACACACACACACACACCGACAACACACACACACACACACCGACAACACACACACACACACCGACAACACACACACACACACACAAACCAACAACACACACACACACCGACAACACACACACACACACCGACAACACACACACACCGACAACACACACACACACACACACCGACAACACACACACACACACCGACAACACACACACACACACACACACCGACAACACACACACACACACACCGATAACACACACACACCGACAACACACACACACACACACCGACAACACACACACACACCGACAACACACACACACACACACACACACACCGACAACACACACACACACACACCGACAACACACACACACACCGACAACACACACACACACAACACACACACACACACACACCGACAACACACACACACCGACAACACTCACACACACACACCGACAACACACACACACACACACCGACAACACACACACACACCGACAACACACACACACACACCGACAACACACACACACACACACCGACAACACACACACACACACAGACAGACAACACACACACACACACACTGACAACACACACACACACACAACACACACACACACACACACCAACAACACACACACACACACACACCGACAACACACACACACACAACACACACACACACACACCGACAACACACACACACACACATCGACAACACACACACACACACCGACAACACACACACACACAACACACACACACACCGACAACACACACACACACACCGACAACACACACACACACACACCGACAACACACACACACACACCGACAACACACACACACCGACAACACACACACACACACACCGACAACACACACACACAACACACACACACACACACACCGACAACACACACACACACACACCGACAACACACACACACACCGACAACACACACACACACACACAAACCGACAACACACACACCGACAACACACACACACCGACAACACACACACACACCGACAACACACACACACACACACACCGACAACACACACACACACACACCGACAACACACACACACACACTGACAACACACACACATACACACCGACAACACACACACACACCGACAACACACACACACACACCGACAACACACACACACACACACACTGACAACACACACACATACACACCGACAACAAACACACACACCGACAACACACACACACACACCGACAACACACACACACACACACCGACAACACACACACACACACACACACACACACACCGACAACACACACACACACACACACCGACAACACACACACACACACCGAAAACACACACACACCGACAACACACACACACACACACACACCGACAACACACACACACACCGACAACACACACACACACACACACACACACCGACAACACACACACACACACACACACACACCGACAACACACACACACACACACACACCGACAACACACACACACACACACACACACACCGACAACACACACACACACACACACACACACCGACAACACACACACACACACACACACTGACAACACACACACACACACAACACACACACACACACACACCAACAACACACACACACACACACACCGACAACACACACACACACAACACACACACACACACACCGACAACACACACACACACACATCGACAACACACACACACACACCGACAACACACACACACACAACACACACACACACCGACAACACACACACACACACCGACAACACACACACACACACACCGACAACACACACACACACACCGACAACACACACACACCGACAACACACACACACACACACCGACAACACACACACACAACACACACACACACACACACCGACAACACACACACACACACACCGACAACACACACACACACCGACAACAGACACACACACACACAAACCGACAACACACACACCGACAACACACACACACCGACAACACACACACACACCGACAACACACACACACACACACACCGACAACACACACACACACACACCGACAACACACACACACACACTGACAACACACACACATACACACCGACAACACACACACACACCGACAACACACACACACACACCGACAACACACACACACACACACACTGACAACACACACACATACACACCGACAACAAACACACACACCGACAACACACACACACACACCGACAACACACACACACACACACCGACAACACACACACACACACACACACACACACACCGACAACACACACACACACACACACCGACAACACACACACACACACCGAAAACACACACACACCGACAACACACACACACACACACACACCGACAACACACACACACACCGACAACACACACACACACACACACACACACCGACAACACACACACACACACACACACACACCGACAACACACACACACACACACACACTGACAACACACACACACACACCGACAACACACACACACACACACCGACAACACACACACACACACACACCGACACACACACACACCGACACACACACACAACACACACACACACACACACCGACAACTCACACACACACACCGACAACACACACACACACACACAAACCAACAACACACACACAGACACACCGACAACACACACACACACACCGACAACACACACACACACCGACAACACACACACACACACACACCGACAACTTTACACACACACACACCGACAACACATAAACACACACCGACAACACACACACACACACACTGACAACACACACACATACACACCGACAACACACACACACACACCGACAACACACACACACACACACACACACACACACCGACACACACACACACCGACAACACACACACACACACACCGACAACACACACACACACACACACCGACAACACACACACACACACACACACACACCGACAACACACACACACACACACACTGACAACACACACACACACACCGACAACACACACACACACACACCGACAACACACACACACATACACACCGACACACACACACACCGACACACACATACAACACACACACACACACCGACAACACACACACACACACACCGACAACACACACACACACACCGACAACACACACACACACACACAAACCAACAACACACACACACACCGACAACACACACACACACACCGACAACACACACACACACCGACAACACACACACACACACACACCGACAACTTTACACACACACACACCGACAACACATAAACACACACCGACAACACACACACACACACACTGACAACACACACACATACACACCGACAACACACACACACACACCGACAACACACACACACACACACACACACACACACCGACACACACACACACCGACAACACACACACACACACACCGACAACACACACACACACACACACCGACAACACACACACACACACACACACACACACCGACAACACACACACACACACACACTGACAACACACACACACACACCGACAACACACACACACACACACCGACAACACACACACACATACACACCGACACACACACACACCGACACACACATACAACACACACACACACACCGACAACACACACACACACACACCGACAACACACACACACACACCGACAACACACACACACACACACAAACCAACAACACACACACACACCGACAACACACACACACACACCGACAACACACACACACACACACACTGACAACACACACACACACACACCGACAACACATAAACACACACACACCGACAACACACACACACACACACACTGACAACACACACACATACACACCGACAACACACACACACACACCGACAACACACACACACACACCGACAACACACACACACACACCGACAACACACACACACACACACACACACCGACACCACACACACACACACACCGACAACACACACACACACCGACAACACACACACACACACCGACAACACACACACACCGACAACACACACACACACACACACACCGACAACACACACACACACACACACACACACCGACAACACACACACACACACACACTGACAACACACACACACACACCGACAACACACACACACACACACCGACAACACACACACACATACACACCGACACACACACACACCGACACACACATACAACACACACACACACACCGACAACACACACACACACACACCGACAACACACACACACACACCGACAACACACACACACACACACAAACCAACAACACACACACACACCGACAACACACACACACACACCGACAACACACACACACACCGACAACACACACACACACACACACCGACAACTTTACACACACACACACCGACAACACATAAACACACACCGACAACACACACACACACACACTGACAACACACACACATACACACCGACAACACACACACACACACCGACAACACACACACACACACACACACACACACACCGACACACACACACACCGACAACACACACACACACACACCGACAACACACACACACACACACACCGACAACACACACACACACACACACACACACACACACACACCGACAACACACACACACACACACACTGACAACACACACACACACACCGACAACACACACACACACACACCGACAACACACACACACATACACACCGACACACACACACACCGACACACACATACAACACACACACACACACCGACAACACACACACACACACACCGACAACACACACACACACACCGACAACACACACACACACACACAAACCAACAACACACACACACACCGACAACACACACACACACACCGACAACACACACACACACACACACTGACAACACACACACACACACACCGACAACACATAAACACACACACACCGACAACACACACACACACACACACTGACAACACACACACATACACACCGACAACACACACACACACACCGACAACACACACACACACACCGACAACACACACACACACACCGACAACACACACACACACACACACACACCGACACCACACACACACACACACCGACAACACACACACACACCGACAACACACACACACACACCGACAACACACACACACCGACAACACACACACACACACACACACCGACAACACACACACACACACATACACTGACAACACACACACACACACCGACAACACACACACACACACCGACAACACACACACACACACACACACCGACAACACACACACACCGACACACACACACAACACACACACACACACCGACAACACACACACACACCGACAACACACACACACACACCGACAACACACACACACACACACAAACCGACAACACACACACACACCGACAACACACACACACACACCGACAACACACACACACACCGACAACACACACACACACACACCGACAACACACACACACACACACTGACAACACATAAACACACACACACCGACAACACACACACACACACACTGACAACACACACACATACACACCGACAACACACACACACACCGACAACACACACACACACACCGACAACACACACACACACACACACACCGACAACACACACACACACACACACCGACAACACACACACACAAACACCGACAACACACACACACACACACCGACAACACACACACACCGACAACACACACACACCGACAACACACACACACACACACCGACAACAATCACACACACACACCGACAACACACACACACACACACCGACAACACACACACACCGACAACACACACACACACACACACACACCGACAACACACACACACACACCGACAACACACACACACACACAACGACAACACACACACACACACCGGCAACACACACACACACACCGACAACACACACACACACACACACCGACAACACACACACACACACACCGACAACACACACACACACACCGACAACACACACACACACACACACTGACAACACACACACACACACCGACAACATACACACACACACAACACACACACACACACCGACAACACACACACACACCGACAACACACAAACACACACCGACAACACACACACACACACACACCGACAACACACACACACACACCGACAACACACACACACACCGACAACACACACACAGACACCGACAACACACACACACACACACCGACAACACACACACACACCGACAACACACACACACACACCGACAACACACACACACACACACCGACAACACACACACACACACACCGACAACACACACACACACACACCGACTACACACACACACACAAAACACACACACACACACCAACAACACACACACACACACCGACAACACACACACACACAAGACACACACACACACACCGACAACACACACACACACACATCGACAACACACACACACACACCGACAACACACACACACACAACACACACACACACACCGACAACACACACACACACACACACCGACAACACACACACACACACCGACAACAAACACACACAACACACACACACACACCGACAACACACACACACACCGACAACACACACACACACACCGACAACACACACACACACACACAAACCGACAACACACACACACACACACCGACAACACACACACACACACCGACAACACACACACACACACACCGACAACAAACACACACACACACACACACACACACCGACAACACACACACACACCGACAACACACACACACACACCGACAACACACACACACACACACAAACCGACAACACACACACACACACACCGACAACACACACACACACACCGACAACACACACACACACACCGACAACACACACACACACACACACACACCGACAACACACACACACACACCGACAACACACACACACAAACCGACAACACACACACACACACACCGACAACAAACACACACAACACACACACACACACCGACAACACACACACACACCGACAACACACACACACACACCGACAACACACACACACACACACAAACCGACAACACACACACACACACACCGACAACACACACACACACACCGACAACACACACACACACCGACAACACACACACACACACCGACAACACACACACACACACACCGACAAAACATAAACACACACACACTGACAACACACACACACACACACACTGACAACACACACACATACACACCGACAACACACACACACACACACCGACAACACACACACACACACCGACAACACACACACACACACACACTGACAACACACACACATACACACCGACAACACACACACACACACACCGACAACACACACACACACACCGACAACACACACACACACACCGACAACACACACACACACAGACCGACAACACACACACACACACACTGACAACACATAAACACACACACACCGACAACACACACACACACACACTGACAACACACACACATACACACCGACAACACACACACACACACCGACAACACACACACACACACCGACAACACACACACACACACCGACAACACACACACACACACACACACCGACAACACACACACACAACACACCGACAACACACACACCACACCAACAACACACACACACACACCGACAACACACACACACACACACCGACAACACACACACACACACCGACAACACACACACAGACACCGACAACACACACACACACACACCGACAACACACACACACACCGACAACACACACACACACACCGACAACACACACACACACACACACACACACACCGACAACACACACACACACCGACAACACACACACACACACCGACAACACACACACACACACACCGACAACACACACACACACCGACAACACACACACACACACCGACAACACACACACACACACACACACACACACACCGACAACACACACACACAACACCGACAACACACACACACACACCGACAACACACACACACACACCGACAACACACACACACACACACCGACAACACACACACACACACCGACAACACACACACACACACCGACAACACACACACACACCACACACCGACAACACACACACACACACCGACAACACACACACACACACACCGACAACACACACACACCGGCAACACACACACACACACACACCGACAACACACACACACACACCGACAACACACACACACACACCGACAACACACACACACACACACCGACAACACACACACACACACACCGACAACACACACACACACACCGACAACACACACACACACACACACCGACAACACACACACACACACACACACCGACAACACACACACACAACACCGACAACACACACACACACACACAACGACAACACACACACACCGACAACACACACACACCGACAACACACACACACACACACCGACAACAACACACACACACACCGACAACACACAACACACACACCGACAACACACACACACACACCGACAACACACACACACACACACACACACCGACAACACACACACACACACCGACAACACACACACACACACACGACACCGACACACACACACACACACACCGACAACACACACACACACCAACAACACACACACACACACCGACAACACACACACACACACACCGACAACACACACACACACACCCGACAACACACACACACACACCCGACAACACACACACACACACACCGACACACACACACACACCGACAACACACACACACACACCGACAACACACACACACACAAGACACACACACACACACCGACAACACACACACACACCGACAACACACACACACACACCGACAACACACACACACACACCGACAACACACACACACCGACAACACACACACACACACCGACAACACACACACACACACACACACACACACCGACAACACACACACACAACACCGACAACACACACACACACACCGACAACACACACACACACACCGACAACACACACACACACACACCGACAACACACACACACACACCGACAACACACACACACACACCGACAACACACACACACACACACACACCGACAACACACACACACACACACCGACAACACACACACACACACACGACAACACACACACACACCGACAACACACACACACACACACACCGACAACACACACACACACACACCGACAACACACACACACACACCGACAACACACACACACACACACACTGACAACACACACACATACACACCGACAACACACACACACACACGACAACACACACACACACACACACCGACAACACACACACACACACACACCGACAACACACACACACACACACCGACAACACACACACACACACACCGACAACACACACACACACCGACAACACACACACACCCGACAACACACACACACACACACCGACAACAACACACACACACACCGACAACACACACACACACACACCGACAACACACACACACACACCGACAACACACACACACACACACACACACCGACAACACACACACACACACCGACAACACACACACACACACCGACAACACACACACACACAGACCGACAACACACACACACACACACTGACAACACATAAACACACACACACCGACAACACACACACACACACACTGACAACACACACACATACACACCGACAACACACACACACACACCGCCAACACACACACACACACCGACAACACACACACACACACCGACAACACACACACACACACACAAACACCGACAACACACACACACAAACACCGACAACACACACACACACCAACAACACACACACACACACCGACAACACACACACACACACACCGACAACACACACACACACACCGACAACACACACACACACACCGACAACACACACACACACACACCGACAACACACACACACACCGACAACACACACACACACACCGACAACACACACACACACACACACACACACACCGACACACACACACACACCGACAACACACACACACACACCGACAACACACACACACACACCGACACACACACACACACCGACAACACACACACACACACCGACAACACACACACACACACACACACACACACACCGACAACACACACACACACACACCGACAACACACACACACACACCGACAACACACACACACACACCGACAACACACACACACACACCCGACAACACACACACACACACCGACAACACACACACACACACAACGACAACACACACACACACACACACACCGACAACACACACACACACACCGACAACACACACACACACACACCGACAACACACACACACACACACCGACAACACACACACACACACCGACAACACACACACACACACTGACAACACACACACACACACCGACAACACACACACACACACAACACACACACACACACCGACAACACACACACACACCGACAACACACACACACACACCGACAACACACACACACACACCGACAACACACACACACACACCGACAACACACACACACACCGACAACACACACACACACACCGACAACACACACACACACACACACCGACAACACACACACACACCGACAACACACACACACACACCGACAACACACACACACACACACCGACAACACACACACACACACACCGACAACACACACACACACACACCGACAACACACACACACACACAACACACACACACACACCAACAACACACACACACACACCGACAACACACACACACACAACACACACACACACACACCGACAACACACACACACACACACGACAACACACACACACACACCGACAACACACACACACACAACACACACACACACACCGACAACACACACACACACACACCGACAACACACACACACACACCGACAACACACACACACACACCGACAACACACACACACAACACACACACACACACCGACAACACACACACACACCGACAACACACACACACACACCGACAACACACACACACACACCGACAACACACACACACACACACCGACAACACACACACACACACCGACAACACACACACACACCGACAACACACACACACACACACCGACAACACACACACACACACACCGACAACACACACACACACACGACAACACACACACACACACACCGACAACACACACACACACACACCGACAACACACACACACACCGACAACACACACACACACACCGACAACACACACACACACACACACGACAACACACACACACACCGACAACACACACACACACACCGACAACACACACACACACACCGACAACACACACACACACCGACAACACACACACACACACCGACAACACACACACACACACCGACAACACAAACACACACACACCGACAACACACACACACACACACCGACAACACACACACACACACCGACAACACACACACACACACCGACAACCACACACACACACCGACAACACACACACACACACCGACAACACACACACACACACCACACACACACACACCGACAACACACACACACAAACACCGACAACACACACACACACACCAACAACACACACACACACACCGACAACACACACACACACCACCGACAACACACACACACACACCGACAACACACACACACACACCGACAACACACACACACACACACCGACAACACACACACACACACGACAACAACACACACACACCGACAACACACACACACACACACCGACAACACACACACACACACACCGACAACCACACACACACACACCGACAACACACACACACACACCGACAACACACACACACACACACCGACAACACACACACACACACCGACAACACACACACACACACCGACAACACACACACACACCGACAACACACACACACACACACCGACAACACACACACACACACACCGACAACACACACACACACACCGACAACACACACACACACACACCGACAACACACACACACACACCGACAACACACACACACACACACCGACAACACACACACACACACCGACAACACACACACACACACACCGACAACACACACACACACACCGACAAACACACACACACACACCGACAACACACACACACACACCGACAACACACACACACACCGACAACACACACACACACACACCGACAACACACACACACACACACGACAACACACACACACACACCGACAACACACACACACACACCGACAACACACACACACACACACCGACAACACACACACACACACCCGACAACACACACACACACACCGACAACACACACACACACACCGACAACACACACACACACACACACACACACACACCGACAACACACACACACACACACCGACAACACACACACACACACCGACAACACACACACACACACCGACAACACACACACACACACACCGACAACACACACACACACACCGACAACACACACACACACACACACCGACAACACACACACACACACCGACAACACACACACACACACACCGACAACACACACACACACACCGACAACACACACACACACACACCGACAACACACACACACACACCGACAACACACACACACACACCGACAACACACACACACACACCGACAACACACACACACACACCGACAACACACACACACACACACACAACAACACACACACACACACCGACAACACACACACACACACACCGACAACACACACACACACACCGACAACACACACACACACACCGACAACACACACACACACACACCGACAACACACACACACACACCGACAACACACACACAGACACCGACAACACACACACACACACACCGACAACACACACACACACACCGACAACACACACACACACACCGACAACACACACACACACAACACACACACACACCGACAACACACACACACACCGACAACACACACACACACACCGACAACACACACACACACACCGACAACACACACACACCGACAACACACACACACACACCGACAACACACACACACACACACACACACACACACACCGACAACACACACACACACACACCGACAACACACACACACACACCAACAACACACACACACACACCGACAACACACACACACACACACCGACAACACACACACACACACCGACAACACACACACACACCGACAACACACACACACACACACCGACAACACACACACACACCACCGACACACACACACACAACCGACAACACACACACACACACCGACAACACACACACACACACACGACAACACACACACACACACCGACAACACACACACACACACACCGACAACACACACACACACACCGACAACACACACACACACACCGACAACACACACACACACACCGACAACACACACACACACCGACAACACACACACACACACACCGACAACACACACACACACACACCGACAACACACACACACACCGACAACACACACACACACACACCGACAACACACACACCACACACCGACAACACACACACACACACACCGACAACACACACACACACGACACACACACACACACACACACACCGACAACACACACACACAACACACACACACACACCGACAACACACACACACACCGCGACAACACACACACACCGACAACACACACACACACACACACCGACAACACACACACACACACACCGACAACACACACACACACACCGACAACACACACACACCGACAACACACACACACACACACCGACAACACACACACACACACACCGACAACACACACACACACACCGACAACACACACACACACACACACAGACAACACACACACACACACACCGACAACACACACACACACACACCGACAACACACACACACACACCGACAACACACACACACACCGACAACACACACACACACAGACCGACAACACACACACACACACACGACAACACACACACACACACACACCGACAACACACACACACACACACGACAACACACACACACACACACCGACACACACACACACACACACCGACAACACACACACACACACCGACAACACACACACACACAGCGACAACACACACACACACACACACACACACACACCACACACACACACACACCGACAACACACACACACACACACGACAACACACACACACACACCGACAACACACACACACACACACCGACAACACACACACACACACCGACAACACACACACAGACACCGACAACACACACACACACACACCGACAACACACACACACACCGACAACACACACACACACACCGACAACACACACACACACAACACACACACACACCGACAACACACACACACACCGACAACACACACACACACACCGACAACACACACACACACACCGACAACACACACACACCGACAACACACACACACCGACAACACACACACACACACACACACACACACACCGACAACACACACACACAAACACCGACAACACACACACACACACCAACAACACACACGCACACACCAACAACACACACACACACACACCGACAACACACACACAACACACCGACAACACACACACACACACCGACAACACACACACACACACACACACACCGACAACACACACACACACACCGACAACACACACACACACACACCGACAACACACACACACCGGCAACACACACAAACACACACACCGACAACACACACACACACACCGACAACACACACACAGACACCGACAACACACACACACACACACCGACAACACACACACACACACCGACAACACACACACACACACCGACAACACACACACACACACACACACACACACACACCGACACACACACACACACACACCGACAACACACACACACACACCGACAACACACACACACACACCGACAACACACACACAACGACAACACACACACACACACACCGCACACACACACACACACACACCGACAACACACACACACACACACCCGACAACACACACACACACCGACAACACACACACACACACACCGACAACACACACACACACACCGACAACACACACACACACACACCGACAACACACACACACACGACAACACACACACACACACACACCGACAACACACACACACACACACCGACACACACACACACACCGACAACACACACACACACCGACACACACACACACACACCGACAACACACACACAGACACCGACAACACACACACACACACACCGACAACACACACACACACACGACAACACACACACACACACCGACAACACACACACACACACACACCGACCACACACCACACACACCGACAACACACACACACACACGACAACACACACACACACACCGACAACACACACACACACACCGACACACACACACACACACCGACAACACACACACACACACCGACAACACACACACACACACACCGACAACACACACACACCGACAACACACACACACAAACACCGACAACACACACACACACACCACAACACACACACACACACCGACAACACACACACACACACACCGACAACACACACACACACACCGACAACACACACACACACACCGACAACACACACACACACACACCGACAACACACACACACACACACCGACAACACACACACACCGACAACACACACAACACACACACCGACAACACACACACACACACCGACAACACACACACAGACACCGACAACACACACACACACACACCGACAACACACACACACACACCGACAACACACACACACACACCGACAACACACACACACACAACACACACACACACCGACAACACACACACACACCGACAACACACACACACACACACCGACAACACACACACACACACACCGACAACACACACACACCGACAACACACACACACACACACCGACACCACACACACACACACACCGACAACACACACACACACACACCGACAACACACACACACCGGCAACACACACACACACACACACCGACAACACACACACACAACACACACACACACACCGACAACACACACACACCGACGACAACACACACACACCGACACACACACACACACACACACACAACCGACAACACACACACACACACACCGACAACACACACACACACACCGACAACACACACACACCGACAACCACACACACACACACCGACAACACACACACACACACACCGACAACACACACACACACACCGACAACACACACACACACACACACTGACAACACACACACACACACACCGACAACACACACACACACACACCGACAACACACACACACACACCGACAACACACACACACACCGACAACACACACACACACACACCGACAACACACACACACACACACGACAACACAAAACACACACACACCGACAACACACACACACACACTGACAACACACACACACACACCGACAACACACACACACACACCGACAACACACACACACACACCGACAACACACACACACACACGACAACACACACACACACACACACACACACACGACAACAACACACACACAACACCGACAACACACACACACACACACACACACACACACACACACACCGACAACACACACACACACACACCGACACACACACACACACACCGACAACACACACACAACACCGACAACACACACACACACACACCGACAACACACACACACACCGACAACACACACACACACACCGACAACACACACACACACAACACACACACACACCGACAACACACACACACACCGACAACACACACACACACACCGACAACACACACACACACACCGACACACACACACACCGACAACACACACACACCGACACACACACACACACACACACACACACACACACCGACAACACACACACACACACACCGACAACACACACACACACACCGACAACACACACACACACACCGACAACACACACACACACACCGACAACACACACACACACACCGACAAACACACACACACACACCGACACCGACACACACACACACACACACCGACAACACACACACACACACCGACAACACACACACACACACACCGACAACACACACACACACACGGACAACACACACACAACACACACACCGACAACACACACACACACACCGACACACACACACACAGGACACCGACAACACACACACACACACACCGACAACACACACACACACACACGACACACACACACACACACACCGACAACACACACACACACACACACACACACACACACACACACACACACCGACAACACACACACACACACCGACAACACACACACACACACCGACAACACACACACACACACCGACAACACACACACACACACACCGACAACACACACACACACACCGACAACACACACACACACACACCGACAACACACACACACACCGACAACACACACACACACACACCGACAACACACACACACACACACCGACAACACACACACACACACCGACAACACACACACACCGACACACACACACACACACACACCGACAACACACACACACACACACACACACACACACACACACGACAACACACACACACACACCGACAACACACACACACACACAGACAACACACACACACACACACCGACAACACACACACACACACACCGACAACACACACACACACACACCGACAACACACACACACACACGACAACACACACACACACACCGACAACACACACACACACACACCGACAACACACACACACACACACCGACAACACACACACACACACACACCGACAACACACACACACACACACCGACAACACACACACACACACACCGACAACACACACACACACACCGACAACACACACACACACACACACACACACACACACACACACACACCGACAACACACACACACACACCGACAACACACACACACACACCGACAACACACACACACACACACACCGACAACACACACACACACACACCGACAACACACACACACACACCGACAACACACACACACACACCGACAACACACACACACACACCGACAACACACACACACACACACCGACAACACACACACACACACACGACAACACACACACACACACACACCGACACACACACACACACACACCGACAACACACACACACACACCGACAACACACACACACACACACACACACACACACGACACACACACACACACACACACACACACACACACACACACACACACACACCGACAACACACACACACACACCGACAACACACACACACACACACGACACACACACACACACACACCGACAACACACACACACACACACCGACAACACACACACACACACACGACACACACACACACACACACACCGACAACACACACACACACACCGACAACACACACACACACACCGACAACACACACACACACACCGACAACACACACACACACACCGACAACACACACACACACACCGACAACACACACACACACACCGACAACACACACACACACACACCGACAACACACACACACACACCGACAACACACACACACACACACACGACAACACACACACACACACACCGACAACACACACACACACACACACGACAACACACACACACACACACACCGACAACACACACACACACACACCGACAACACACACACACACACCGACAACACACACACACACCGACAACACACACACACACACACGACAACACACACACACACACACGACACACACACACACACACACCGACAACACACACACACACACCGACAACACACACACACACACACACGACAACACACACACACACACACCGACAACACACACACACACACACGACAACACACACACACACACACGACAACACACACACACACACCGACAACACACACACACACACACACGACAACACACACACACACACACCGACAACACACACACACACACACCGACAACACACACACACACGACAACGACACACACACACACACACACCGACAACACACACACACACACACACACCGACAACACACACACGACACACACACGACCGACAACACACACACACACACCGACAACACACACACACACACACCGACAACACACACACACACCACACCGACAACACACACACACACACACACCGACAACACACACACACACACACCGACACACACACACACACACACACCGACAACACACACACACACACCGACAACACACACACTCACACACACCGACACCGACACACACACACACACCGACAACACACACACACACACCGACAACACACACACACACACCGACAACACACACACACACACACACACACACACACCGACAACACACACACACACACCGACAACACACACACACACACACCGACACACACACACACACCGACAACACACACACACACCGACAACACACACACACACACACCGACACACACACACACACACCACACCGACACACACACACACACACACCGACAACACACACACACACACACCGACAACACACACACACACACACCGACAACACACACACACACACCGACAACACACACACACACACCGACAACACACACACACACACACGACAACACACACACAACACACCGACAACACACACACACACACACCGACAACACACACACACACACCGACAACACACACACACACACACGACAACACACACACACACACACACACACACACACACACCGACAACACACACACACACCACACCGACACACACACACACCACAACACACACACACACACACACACACACACACCGACAACACACACACACACACACACCGACAACACACACACACACACCGACAACACACACACACACCGACAACACACACACACACACCGACACACACACACACACACACCGACAACACACACACACGACAACACACACACACACACACCGACAACACACACACACACACACCGACAACACACACACACACACACCGACAACACACACACACACACACGACAACACACACACACACCGACAACACACACACACACACACACACACACACGACAACACACACACACACCGACAACACACACACACACACGACAACAACACACACACACACACCGACAACACACACACACACACACCGACACACACACACACACACACACCGACAACACACACACACACACACACCGACAACACACACACACACACCGACACACACACACACACACACACACACACACACCGACAACACACACACACACACACACACCGACAACACACACACACACACCGACAACACACACACACACACCGACACACACACACACACACACACCGACAACACACACACACACACACCGACACACACACACACACACACCGACAACACACACACACACCGACAACACACACACACACACACACACACACACACACCACACACACACACACACCGACAACACACACACACACACCGACAACACACACACACACACACCGACACACACACACACACACACACCGACAACACACACACACACACACGACAACACACACACACACACACCGACAACACACACACACACCGACACCACACACACACACACACACCGACAACACACACACACACACACCCGACAACACACACACACACACACCGACAACACACACACACACACACGACAACACACACACACACACACCGACAACACACACACACACACCGACACACACACACACACACCGACAACACACACACACACACCGACAACACACACACACACACACGACAACACACACACACACACACACCGACAACACACACACACACACCGACAACACACACACACACACACACACACACACACACACACACGACAACACACACACACACACACCGACACACACACACACACACACCACACACACACACACACACACGACAACACACACACACACACACGACAACACACACACACACACACCGACAACACACACACACACACACCACAACACACACACACACACACACACCGACAACACACACACACACACACACACACACACGACACCACACACACACACACACACCGACAACACACACACACACACCGACAACACACACACACACACCGACAACACACACACACACACCGACAACACACACACACACACACACCGACAACACACACACACACACACGACAACACACACACACACACACACACACACACACACCGACAACACACACACACACACCGACACACACACACACACGACAACACACACACACACACACCACAACACACACACACACACACACACACACACACACACACCGACAACACACACACACACACACCGACAACACACACACACACACACCGACAACACACACACACACACACCGACACACACACACACACACACCGACAACACACACACACACACACACCACACACACCACACACACACACACACACGACACACACACACACACACACACACACACACACCGACAACACACACACACACACACCGACAACACACACACACACCACGACACACACACACACCACCGACACACACACACACACACACCGACAACACACACACACACACACCGACAACACACACACACACACACACGACACACACACAACACACACACACACCGACAACACACACACACACACACCGACACACACACACACACACCACAACACACACACACACCGACAACACACACACACACCACCGACACACACACACACACACACCGACAACACACACACACACACACACACACACACACCGACACACACACACACACACACACAC
>NW_027675503.1:382500-482500 GCF_965601325.2 Salmo salar | reverse complement strand
ACCACACACCGACAACACACACACACACACACGACAACACACACACACACACCGACAACACACACACACACACACACCGACAACACACACACACACACACGACAACACCACACACACACACACCGACACACACACACACACACACCGACAACACACACACACACACACCGACAACACACACACACACACACGACACACACACACACACACCGACAACACACACACACACGACAACACACACACACACACCGACAACACACACACACACCGACAACACACACACACCACCGACAACACACACACACACACCGACAACACACACACACACACCGACAACACACACACACCACACACCGACAACACACACACACACACACACCGACACACACACACACACACCGACAACACACACACACACACACCGACAACACACACACACACACCACACACACACACACACACACCGACAACACACACACACACACACACGACAACACACACACACACACCACACCGACAACACACACACACACACACCGACAACACACACACACACACACACCGACAACACACACACACACACCGACAACACACACACACACACCGACACACACACACACACACCGACAACACACACACACACACCGACAACACACACACACACACCGACAACACACACACACACACCGACAACACACACACACACACACCGACAACACACACACACACACCGACACACACACACACACACACACACACCGACAACACACACACACACACACGACAACACACACACACACACACACGACAACACACACACCACCACACACACACACACACACACCGACAACACACACACACACACCGACAACACACACACACACACACGACAACACACACACACACACACCGACAACACACACACACACACACCGACAACACACACACACACACACCGACAACACACACACACACACACGACAACACACACACACACACCGACAACACACACACACACACACCGACACACACACACACACACACCGACAACACACACACACACACACCGACAACACACACACACACGACACACACACACACACACACACCGACAACACACACACACACACACCGACAACACACACACACACACACCGACAACACACACACACACACCGACAACACACACACACACACACACCGACAACACACACACACACCGACAACACACACACACCACACCGACAACACACACACACACACACACACACACACACACACACACACACACACACACACACACACACCGACAACACACACACACACACACCGACAACACACACACACACCGACACACACACACACACGACACACCACACACACACACACACACACACACACACACACACACACACACACACCGACACACACACACACACACGACAACACACACACACACACACACCGACAACACACACACACACACCGACAACACACACACACACACACGACAACACACACACACACACACACACACACACACCGACAACACACACACACACACCGACAACACACACACACACACCGACAACACACACACACACACACACACACACACCACAACACACACACACACACCGACAACACACACACACACACCGACACACACACACACCGACACCACACACACACACACACCGACAACACACACACACACACACCGACAACACACACACACACACACCGACAACACACACACACACACACACACACCGACAACACACACACACACACGACAACACACACACACACACACACACACCGACAACACACACACACACACACGACAACACACACACACACACACCGACAACACACACACACACACGACACACACACACACACACACACACACACACACACACACACACACACACACCGACAACACACACACACACACACACACACACACACACACACACACACCGACAACACACACACACACACACCGACAACACACACACACACACGACAACACACACACACACACACACGACAACACACACACACACACACACACCGACACACACACACACACACACACGACAACACACACACACACACCGACAACACACACACACACACACCGACAACACACACACACACACACCGACAACACACACACACACACACAACACACACACACACACACACACGACAACACACACACACACACACACCGACAACACACACACACACACGACAACACACACACACACACACCGACAACACACACACACACACACACACACACACACACACACACACACGACAACACACACACACACACACCGACACACACACACACACACACACACACACACACACCGACAACACACACACACACACACCGACAACACACACACACACACACGACAACACACACACACACACCGACAACACACACACACACACACACACACACACACACCGACAACACACACACACACACACCGACACACACACACACACACACACACCGACAACACACACACACACACAACCGACAACACACACACACACCGACAACACACACACACACACACGACACCACACACACACACACACACACCGACAACACACACACACACACCGACAACACACACACACACACACCGACAACACACACACACACACACGACAACACACACACACACACCGACAACACACACACACACACCGACAACACACACACACACACACACACACACACACACACACCGACAACACACACACACACACACACGACAACACACACACACCACACGACAACACACACACACACACCGACAACACACACACACACACACCGACAACACACACACACACACCGACAACACACACACACACACCGACAACACACACACACACACACCGACAACACACACACACACACACCGACAACACACACACACACACGACAACACACACACACACACACACGACACACACACACACACACACACACACCGACAACACACACACACACCGACAACACACACACACACACACCGACAACACACACACCGACAACACACACACACACACCGACAACACACACACACACACGACAACACACACACACACCGACAACACACACACACACACACCGACAACACACACACACACACCGACAACACACACACACACACACCGACAACACACACACACACACACCGACAACACACACACACACACACCGACAACACACACACACACACACCGACACACACACACACACACACCGACAACACACACACACACACCGACAACACACACCACACACACCGACAACACACACACACACCACCACACACACACACACACACAACACACACACACACACCGACAACACACACACACACACACCGACAACACACACACACACCGACAACACACACACACACACACCGACAAACACACACACACACACCGACAACACACACACACACCACACACACACACACACACACCGACAACACACACACACACACAACACACACACACACACACCGACAACACACACACACCACACACCGACAACACACACACACCGACAACACACACACACACACACCGACAACACACACACACACACCGACAACACACACACACACACACGACACACACACACACACCGACAACACACACACACACACACGACCACACACACACACACACCACACACACACACACACACCGACAACACACACACACACCGACAACAACACACACACACACCGACACACACACACACACACACACACACGACAACACACACACACACACCGACAACACACACACACACACACACACACACACACACACACACACACACACGACACACACACACACACGACACACACACACACACACACCGACAACACACACACACACACACACACACACACGACAACCACACACACACACACACCGACAACACACACACACACACCGACACACACACACACACACACACACCGACAACACACACACACACACACGACAACACACACACACACCGACAACACACACACACACACACACACACACACACACCGACAACACACACACACACCGACAACACACACACACACGACAACACACACACACACACACGACAACACACACACACACACACCGACAACACACACACACACACCGACACACACACACACACACACACACACACACCACAACACACACACACACCGACAACACACACACACACACACCGACAACACACACACACACACCGACAACACAACACACACACACACCGACAACACACACACACACACCGACAACACACACACACACACCGACAACACACACACACACACACCGACAACACACACACACACCGACAACACACACACACACACACACGACAACACACACACACACACACGACAACACACACACACACACACACACCGACAACACACACACACACACACCGACAACACACACACACACACACCGACAACACACACACACACACACACCCGACAAGACACACACACACACACACCGACAACACACACACACACACACCGACAACACACACACACACACAACACACACACACACCGACAACACACACACACACACACCGACAACACACACACACACGACAACACACACACACACACCGACAACACACACACACACACCGACAACACACACACACACACACCGACAACACACACACACACACACACCGACAACACACACACACACACACACACACACACACACACACACACACCGACAACACACACACACACACACCGACAACACACACACACACACCGACAACACACACACACACACACACGACAACACACACACACACACCGACAACACACACACACACACACACGACAACACACACACACACACACACACGACAACACACACACACACACCGACAACACACACACACACACACACCGACAACACACACACACACACACCGACAACACACACACACACCGACAACACACACACACACACACACCGACAACACACACACACCGACAACACACACACACACACACCGACAACACACACACACACACACACCGACAACACACACACACACCGACAACACACACACACACACACCGACAACACACACACACACACACAACGACAACACACACACACACACACCGACAACACACACACACACACAACACACACACACACACCGACAACACACACACACACACACCGACAACACACACACACACACACCGACAACACACACACACACGACAACACACACACACACGACACACACACACACACACACACACACACACACACACGACAACACACACCGACAACACACACACACACACCGACAACACACACACACACAACCGACAACACACACACACACACACCGACAACACACACACACACACACACCGACAACACACACACACACACGACAACACACACACACACACACACCGACAACACACACACACACACACCGACAACACACACACACACACCGACAACACACACACACACACACACCGACAACACACACACACACACACCGACAACACACACACACACACCGACAACACACACACACACACCGACAACACACACACACACACACGACAACACACACACACACACACACACCGACAACACACACACACACACACCGACAACACACACACACACACCGACAACACACACACACACCGACACACACACACACACACACGACAACACACACACACACACACACACACACACACACACACACACCGCACACACACACACACACACACCGACAACACACACACACACACCGACAACACACACACACACACCGACAACACACACACACACACACCGACAACACACACACACACACAACACACACACACACACACCGACACACACACACACACACACACACCGACAACACACAAACACACACCGACAACACACACACACACACGACAACACACACACACACACTGACAACACAACACACACACACACCGACAACACACACACACACACACGACAACACACACACATACACACCGACAACACACACACACACACCGCAACACACACACACACACCGACAACACACACACACACACCGACAACACACACACACACACACACACACACACACACACCGACAACACACACACACACAACACCGACAACACACACACACACACCAACAACACACACACACACACACCGACAACACACACACACACACACACACACACACACCGACAACACACACACACACACCGACAACACACACACACACACCGACAACACACACACACACACCGACAACACACACACACACACACACACCGACAACACACACACACACACCGACAACACACACGCACACACACCGACAACACACACACACCGGCAACACACACACACACCGACAACACACACACACACAGCGACAACACACACACACACACCGACAACACACACACACACACACTGACAACACACACACACACACACCGACAACACACACACACACACAACACACACACACACACACCGACAACACACACACACACACACACCGACAACACACAAACACACACCGACAACACACACACACACACCGACAACACACACACACACACACCGACAACACACACACACACCGACAACACACACACAGACACCGACAACACACACACACACACACACCGACAACACACACACACACCGACAACACACACACACACACACCGACAACACACACACACACACACACACCGACAACACACACACACACCGACAACACACACACACACACACCGACAACACACACACACACAACACACACACACACACACCAACAACACACACACACACACCGACAACACACACACACACATCGACAACACACACACACACACCGACAACACACACACACACAACACACACACACACCGACAACACACACACACACACACCGACAACACACACACACACACCGACAACACACACACACACACCGACAACACACACACACCGACAACACACACACACACACACTGACAACACACACACACAACACACACACACACACCGACAACACACACACACACCGACAACACACACACACACACCGACAACACACACACACACACACAAACATACAACATACACACACACACCGAAAACACACACACACACACCGACAACACACACACACCGACAACACACACACACACACACCGACAACACACACACACACACCCCGACAACACATAAACACACACACTGACAACACACACACACACACACACACACACTGACAACACACACACATACACACCGACAACACACACACACACACACACACACCGACAACACACACACACACACCGACAACACACACACACACACACTGACAACACACACACATACACACCGACAACACACACACACACACCGACAACACACACACACACACCGACAACACACACTCACACACACCGACAACACACACACACACACACACACACACCGACAACACACACACACACACCGACAACACACACACACACACCGACAACACACACACACACACACCGACAACACACACACACCGACACACACACACAACACACACACACACACCGACAACACACACACACACACACCGACAACACACACACACACACAGACAACACACACACACACACACACAAACCGACAACACACACACACACACACCGACAATACACACACACACACCGACAACACACACACACACCGACAAAACACACACACACACACAACAACAACACACACACACACACTGACAACACATAAACACACACACACACCGACAACACACACACACACACACTGACAACACACACACATACACACCGACAACACACACACACACACCGACAACACACACACACACCGACAACACACACACACACACCGACAACACACACACACACACACACACACCGACAACACACACACACAAACACCGACAACACACACACACCGACAACACACACACACACACCGACAACACACACACACACACACACACACACACACACCGACAACACACACACACACCGACAACACACACACACACACACCGACAACACACACACACACCGACAACACACACACACACACACACTGACAACACACACACACACACCGACAACACACACACACACACACCGACAACACACACACACACACACCAGCAACACACACACACACACACACCGACAACACACACACACACACACACACACCGACAACACACACACACACACACACACCGACAACACACACACACACACCGACAACACACACACACACACACTGACAACACACACACACACACACCGACAACACACACACACACACAACACACACACACACACACCGACAACACACACACACACACCGACAACACACAAACACACACCGACAACACACACACACACATCGACAACACACACACACACACCGACAACACACACACACACAACACACACACACACCGACAACACACACACACACCGACAACACACACACACACACACCGACAACACACACACACACACCGACAACACACACACACCGACAACACACACACACACACACCGACAACACACACACACACACCGACAACACACACACACACACACCGACAACACACACACACCGGCAACACACACACACACACACACCGACAACACACACACACAACACACACACACACACCGACAACAAACACACACCGCGACAACACACACACACCGACAACACACACACACACACACCGACAACACACACACACACACCGACAACACACACACACCGACAACACACACACACACACACCGACAACACACACACACACACACCGACAACACATAAACACACACACTGACAACACACACACACACACACACACACACACACTGACAACACACACACATACACACCGACAACACACACACACACACACACACACCGACAACACACACACACACAACGACAACACACACACACACACACACACTGACAACACACACACATACACACCGACAACACACACACACACACCGACAACACACACACACACCGACAACACACACTCACACACACCGACAACACACACACACACACACACACACACACCGACAACACACACACACACACCGACAACACACACACACACACCGACAACACACACACACACACACCGACAACACACACACACCGACACACACACACAACACACACACACACACACCGACAACACACACACACACACACCGACAACACACACACACACACATACAACACACACACACACACACAAACCGACAACACACACACACACACACACACACCGACAACACACACACACACACCGACAACACACACACACACCGACAACACACACACACACACACACAACAACAACACACACACACACACTGACAACACATAAACACACACACACCGACAACACACACACACACACACTGACAACACACACACATACACACCGACAACACACACACACACACCGACAACACACACACACACCGACAACACACACAAACACACCGACAACACACACACACACACACACACACACACACCGACAACACACACACACAAACACCGACAACACACACACACCGACAACACACACACACCGACAACACACACACACACAACACACACACACACCGACAACACACACACACACCGACAACACACACACACACACACCGACAACACACACACACACACCGACAACACACACACACCGACAACACACACACACACACACCGACAACACACACACACACACCGACAACACACACACACACACACCGACAACACACACACACCGGCAACACACACACACACACACACCGACAACACACACACACAACACACACACACACACCGACAACAAACACACACCGCGACAACACACACACACCGACAACACACACACACACACACCGACAACACACACACACACACCGACAACACACACACACACACACCGACAACACACACACACACACACCGACAACACATAAACACACACACTGACAACACACACACACACACACACACACACACACACACTGACAACACACACACATACACACCGACAACACACACACACACACACACCGACAACACACACACACACAACGACAACACACACACACACACACACACTGACAACACACACACATACACACCGACAAAACACACACACACACCGACAACACACACACACACCGACAACACACACTCACACACACCGACAACACACACACACACACACACACACACACCGACAACACACACACACACACCGACAACACACACACACACACCGACAACACACACACACACACACCGACAACACACACACACCGACACACACACACAACACACACACACACACACCGACAACACACACACACACACACCGACAACACACACACACACACATACAACACACACACACACACACAAACCGACAACACACACACACACACACACCGACAACACACACACACACACCGACAACACACACACACACCGACAACACACACACACACACACACAACAACAACACACACACACACACTGACAACACATAAACACACACACACCGACAACACACACACACACACACTGACAACACACACACATACACACCGACAACACACACACACACACCGACAACACACACACACACCGACAACACACACAAACACACCGACAACACACACACACACACACACACACACACCGACAACACACACACACAAACACCGACAACACACACACACCGACAACACACACACACCGACAACACACACACACACACCGACAACACACACACACACACACTGACAACACACACACACACACACACACCGACAACACACACACACACACACAACACACACACACACACACCGACAACACACACACACACCGACAACACACACACAGACACCGACAACACACACACACACACACCGACAACACACACACACACCGACAACACACACACTCACACACACCGACAACATTCACACACCGACAACACACACACACACACACCGACAACACACACACACACACACACCGACAACACACACACACACAACACACACACACACACACCGACAACACACACACAAAAACAACGACAACACATACAAACACACCGACAACACACACACACACAACACACACACACACACCGACAACACACACACACACACACCGACAACACACACACACACACACCGACAACACACACACACCGACAACACACACACACCGACAACACACACACACAACACACACACACACACCGACAACACACACCGACAACACACACACACACACCGACAACACACACACACACAGACCGACAACACACACACACACAAACCGACAACACACACACACACACACACACACCGACAACACACACACACACACCGACAACACGCACAAACACACACCGACAACACACACACACACACCACAACACACACACACACACCTGACAACACATAAACACACACACACCGACAACACACACACACACACACTGACAACACACACACATACACACCGACAACACACACACACACACCGACAACACACACACACACCGACACACACACAACACACCGACAACACACACACACACACACACACACACACCGACAACACACACACACAAACACCGACAACACACACACACCGACAACACACACACACCGACAACACACACACACACAACACACACACACACCGACAACACACACACACACCGACAACACACACACACACACACCGACAACACACACACACACACCGACAACACACACACACCGACAACACACACACACACACACCGACAACACACACACACACACCGACAACACACACACACACACACCGACAACACACACACACCGGCAACACACACACACACACACACCGACAACACACACACACAACACACACACACACACCGACAACAAACACACACCGCGACAACACACACACACCGACAACACACACACACACACACCGACAACACACACACACACACCGACAACACACACACACCGACAACACACACACACACACACCGACAACACACACACACACACACCGACAACACATAAACACACACACTGACAACACACACACACACACACACACACACACACACACTGACAACACACACACATACACACCGACAACACACACACACACACACACACACCGACAACACACACACACACAACGACAACACACACACACACACACACACTGACAACACACACACATACACACCGACAAAACACACACACACACCGACAACACACACACACACCGACAACACACACTCACACACACCGACAACACACACACACACACACACACACACACCGACAACACACACACACACACCGACAACACACACACACACACCGACAACACACACACACACACACCGACAACACACACACACCGACACACACACACAACACACACACACACACACCGACAACACACACACACACACACCGACAACACACACACACACACATACAACACACACACACACACACAAACCGACAACACACACACACACACACACCGACAACACACACACACACACCGACAACACACACACACACCGACAACACACACACACACACACACAACAACAACACACACACACACACTGACAACACATAAACACACACACACCGACAACACACACACACACACACTGACAACACACACACATACACACCGACAACACACACACACACACCGACAACACACACACACACCGACAACACACACAAACACACCGACAACACACACACACACACACACACACACACCGACAACACACACACACAAACACCGACAACACACACACACCGACAACACACACACACCGACAACACACACACACACACCGACAACACACACACACACACACTGACAACACACACACACACACACACACCGACAACACACACACACACACACAACACACACACACACACACCGACAACACACACACACACCGACAACACACACACAGACACCGACAACACACACACACACACACCGACAACACACACACACACCGACAACACACACACTCACACACACCGACAACATTCACACACCGACAACACACACACACACACACCGACAACACACACACACACACACACCGACAACACACACACACACAACACACACACACACACACCGACAACACACACACAAAAACAACGACAACACATACAAACACACCGACAACACACACACACACAACACACACACACACACCGACAACACACACACACACACACCGACAACACACACACACACACACCGACAACACACACACACCGACAACACACACACACCGACAACACACACACACAACACACACACACACACCGACAACACACACCGACAACACACACACACACACCGACAACACACACACACACAGACCGACAACACACACACACACAAACCGACAACACACACACACACACACACACACCGACAACACACACACACACCGACAACACGCACAAACACACACCGACAACACACACACAAACACACCGAAAACACACACACACACACCGACAACACACACACACACACACACTGACAACACACACACATACACACCGACAACACACACACACACACCGACAACACACACACACACACCGACAACACACACACACACACACCGACAACACACACACACACACACACACCGACAACACACACACACACACACCGACAACACACACACACACACCGACAACACACACACACCGACAACACACACACACACCGACAACACACACACACCGGCAACACACACACACACACACACACCGACAACACACACACACACACCGACAACACACACACACACACCGACAACACACACACACACACACTGACAACACACACACACACACACCGACAACACACACACACACACACAACACACACACACACACACCGACAACACACACACACACACCGACAACACACAAACACACACCGACAACACACACACACACACCGACAACACACACACACACACACTGACAACACATAAACACACACACACCGACAACACACACACACACACACTGACAACACACACACATACACACCGACAACACACACACACACACCGCCAACACACACACACACACCGACAACACACACACACACACCGACAACACACACACACACACACACACACACACACCGACAACACACACACACAAACACCGACAACACACACACACACACCAACAACACACACACACACACACCGACAACACACACACACACACACACACACACACACCGACAACACACACACACACACACCGACAACACACACACACACACCGACAACACACACACACACACCGACAACACACACACACACACACACACCGACAACACACACACACACACCGACAACACACACGCACACACACCGACAACACACACACACCGGCAACACACACACACACCGACAACACACACACACACAGCGACAACACACACACACACACCGACAACACACACACACACACACTGACAACACACACACACACACACCGACAACACACACACACACACAACACACACACACACACCGACAACACACACACACACACACACCGACAACACACAAACACACACCGACAACACACACACACACACCGACAACACACACACACACACACCGACAACACACACACACACCGACAACACACACACAGACACCGACAACACACACACACACACACACCGACAACACACACACACACCGACAACACACACACACACACACACCGACAACACACACACACACACACCGACAACACACACACACACCGACAACACACACACACACACACCGACAACACACACACACACAACACACACACACACACACCAACAACACACACACACACACCGACAGCACACACACACACATCGACAACACACACACACACACCGACAACACACACACACACAACACACACACACACCGACAACACACACACACACACCGACAACACACACACACACACCGACAACACACACACACCGACAACACACACACACCGACAACACACACACACACACACCGACAACACACACACACACTGACAACACACACACACACACCGACAACACACACACACACCGACAACACACACACACACACCGACAACACACACACACACACAAACATACAACATACACACACACACCGAAAACACACACACACACACCGACAACACACACACACCGACAACACACACACACACACACCGACAACACACACACACACACCCCGACAACACATAAACACACACACTGACAACACACACACACACACACACACACACTGACAACACACACACATACACACCGACAACACACACACACACACACACACACCGACAACACACACACACACACCGACAACACACACACACACACACTGACAACACACACACATACACACCGACAACACACACACACACACCGACAACACACACACACACCGACAACACACACTCACACACACCGACAACACACACACACACACACACACACACCGACAACACACACACACACACCGACAACACACACACACACACCGACAACACACACACACACACACCGACAACACACACACACCGACACACACACACAACACACACACACACACCGACAACACACACACACACACACCGACAACACACACACACACACAGACAACACACACACACACACACACAAACCGACAACACACACACACACACACACCGACAATACACACACACACACCGACAACACACACACACACCGACAACACACACACACACACACAACAACAACACACACACACACACTGACAACACATAAACACACACACACCGACAACACACACACACACACACTGACAACACACACACATACACACCGACAACACACACACACACACCGACAACACACACACACACCGACAACACACACACACACACCGACAACACACACACACACACACACACACACCGACAACACACACACACAAACACCGACAACACACACACACCGACAACACACACACACACACCGACAACACACACACACACACACACACACACACACACACCGACAACACACACACACACCGACAACACACACACACACACACCGACAACACACACACACCGACAACACACACACACACACACACTGACAACACACACACACACACCGACAACACACACACACACACACCGACAACACACACACACACACACCAGCAACACACACACACACACACACCGACAACACACACACACACACACACACACCGACAACACACACACACACACACACACCGACAACACACACACACACACCGACAACACACACACACACACACTGACAACACACACACACACACACCGACAACACACACACACACACACAACACACACACACACACACCGACAACACACACACACACACACCGACAACACACAAACACACACCGACAACACACACACACACACACACCGACAACACACACACACACACCGACAACACACACACACCGACAACACACACACAGACACCGACAACACACACACACACACACCGACAACACACACACACACCGACAACACACACACTCACACACACCGACAACACACACACACCGACAACACACACACACACACACCGACAACACACACACACACACACCGACAACACACACACACACAACACACACACACACACACCAACAACACACACACACACACCGACAACACACACACACACAACACACACACACACACACCGACAACACACACACAAAAACAACGACAACACATACAAACACACCGACAACACATACACACCGACAACACACACACACACACCGACAACACACACACACACACACGACAACACACACACACACACACCGACAACACACACGCACCGACAACACACACACACCGACAACACACACACACAACACACACACACACACCGACAACACACACACACACCGACAACACACACACACACAGACCGACAACACACACACACACACACCGACAACACACACACACACACACACCGACAACACACACACACACCGACAACACACACACACAAACACACACCGACAACACACACACACACACACCGAAAACACACACACACACACCGACAACACACACACACACACACACTGACAACACACACACATACACACCGACAACACACACACACACACCGACAACACACACACACACACCGACAACACACACACACACGCACACCGACAACACACACACACACACACCGACAACACACACACACACACCGACAACACACACCGACAACACACACACACACACACACACACACACACACACAACACACACACACACACACCGACAACACACACACACACACACACTGACAACACACAAACACACACACCGACAACACACACACACACACACACTGACAACACAAACACACACACACACCGACAACACACACACACACACACCGACAACACACACACACACACACACACACCGACAACACACACACACCGACACACACACACAACACACACACACCGACAACACACACACACACACACCGACAACACACAGACACACACCGACAACACACACACACACACACACAAACCGACAACACACACACACACACACCGACAACACACACACACACACCGACAACACACACACACACACACACCGACAACACACACACACACACCGACAACACACACACACACACCGACAACACATAAACACACACACACCGACAACACACACACACACACTGACAACACACACACATACACACCGACAACACACACACACACACCGACAACACACACACACACACCGACAACACACACACACACACACCGACAACACACACACACACACACACACACACACCGACAACACACACACACACACACACCGACAACACACACACACACACACCGACAACACACACACACACACACACACCGACAACACACACACACACACACCGACAACACACACACACACACACACCGACAACACACACACACACACACACACACCGACAACACACACACACACACACACTGACAACACACACACACACACCGACAACACACACACACACACACCGACACACACACACACACACACACCGACAACACACACACACCGACACACACACACAACACACACACACACACCGACAACACACACACACACACCGACAACACACACACACACACACACACACACCGACAACACACACACACACACACCGACAACACACACACACACACACACACCGACAACACACACACACCGACACACACACACAACACACACACACCGACAACACACACACACACACACCGACAACACACACACACACACCGACAACACACACACACAAACCGACAACACACACACACCGACAACACACACACACACACACCGACAACACACACACACACCAACAACACACACACACCGACAACACACACACACACACCGACAACACACACACACAACACACACACACACACCGACAACACACACACACACCGACAACACACACACACACACCGACAACACACACACACACCGACAACACACACACACACACACCGACAACACACACACACACACCGACAACACACACACACACACACACACACCGACAACACACACACACACACACCGACAACACACACACACACACCGACAGCACACACACACACCGACAACACACACACACACACACAACACACACACACACACACCGACAACACACACACACACACACACACCGACAACACACACACACACACACACACACCGACAACACACACACACCGACACACACACACAACACACACACACCGACAACACACACACACACACACCGACAACACACACACACACAAACCGACAACACACACACACACCGACAACACACACACACACACCGACAACACACACACAAACACCGACAACACACACACACCGACACACACACACACACACACACACACACCGACAACACACACACACACACCGACAACACACACACACACACCGACAACACACACACACACACACCGACAACACACACACACACACACCGACAACACACACACACACACCGACAACACACACACACACCGACAACACACACACACACACCGACAACACACACACACACACACCGACAACACACACACACACGACAACACACACACACACACACCGACAACACACACACAACACACCGACAACACACACACACACACACACACACACACACACACACACCGACAACACACACACACACAACACACGACACACACACACACACACACCGACAACACACACACACACACACCGACAACACACACACACACACACACACACACACACACACCGACAACACACAGACACACACACCGACAACACACACACACACACACCGACAACACACACACACAAACAACGACAACACATACAAACACACCGACAACACACACACCGACAACACACACACACACACCGACAACACACACACACACACACCGACAACACACACACACACACACCGACAACACACACACACCGACAACACACACACACCGACAACACACACACACAACACACACACACACACCGACAACACACACACACACCGACAACACACACACACACACCGACAACACACACACACACAGACCGACAACACACACACACACACACCGACAACACACACACACACACACACCGACAACACACACACACACCGACAACACACACACAAACACACACCGACAACACACACACACACACCGAAAACACACACACACACACCGACAACACACACACACACACACACTGACAACACACACACATACACACCGACAACACACACACACACACCGACAACACACACACACACACCGACAACACACACACACACACACACCGACAACACACACACACACACACCGACAACACACACACACACACCGACAACACACACCGACAACACACACACACACACACACACACACACACACAACACACACACACACACACCGACAACACACACACACACACACACTGACAACACACAAACACACACACCGACAACACACACACACACACACACTGACAACACAAACACACACACACACCGACAACACACACACACACACACACCGACAACACACACACACACACACACACACCGACAACACACACACACCGACACACACACACACACACACACACCGACAACACACACACACACACACCGACAACACACAGACACACACCGACAACACACACACACACACACACAAACCGACAACACACACACACACACACCGACAACACACACACACACACCGACAACACACACACACACACACACACCGACAACACACACACACACACACCGACAACACACACACACACACCGACAACACACACACACACACCGACAACACACACACACACACACCGACAACACACACACACACACACACACACACCGACAACACACACACACACACACCGACAACACACACACACACACACCGACAACACACACACACACCGACAACACACACACACACACACACACCGACAACACACACACACACACACCGACAACACACACACACACACACACCGACAACACACACACACACACACACACACCGACAACACACACACACACACACACTGACAACACACACACACACACCGACAACACACACACACACACACCGACAACACACACACACACACACACACCGACAACACACACACACCGACACACACACACAACACACACACACACACCGACAACACACACACACACACCGACAACACACACACACACACACACACACACCGACAACACACACACACACACACACCGACAACACACACACACACACACACACCGACAACACACACACACCGACACACACACACAACACACACACACCGACAACACACACACACACACACCGACAACACACACACACACACCGACAACACACACACACACACAAACCGACAACACACACACACACACCGACAACACACACACACACACACCGACAACACACACACACACCAACAACACACACACACCGACAACACACACACACACACCGACAACACACACACACAACACACACACACACACCGACAACACACACACACACCGACAACACACACACACACACCGACAACACACACACACACCGACAACACACACACACACACACCGACAACACACACACACACACCGACAACACACACACACACACACACACACCGACAACACACACACCGACAACACACACACACACACCGACAGCACACACACACACCGACAACACACACACACACACACACACACACACACACACCGACAACACACACACACACACACACACCGACAACACACACACACACACACACACACACCGACAACACACACACACCGACACACACACACAACACACACACACCAACAACACACACACACACACACCGACAACACACACACACACACCGACAACACACACACACACACACAAACCGACAACACACACACACACCGACAACACACACACACACACCGACAACACACACACACCGACAACACACACACACAACACACACACACACACCGACAACACACACACACACACCGACAACACACACACACACACCGACAACACACACACACACACAAACCGACAACACACACACACACACACCGACAACACACACACACACACCGACAACACACACACACACAAACAACACACACACACACACACAACGACAACACACACACACACACACCGACAAAAAATAAACACACACACACTGACAACACACACACACACACACACTGACAACACACACACATACACACCGACAACACACACACACACACACACACACACACACCGACAACACACACACACAAACACCGACAACACACACACACACACCGACAACACACACACACACACCGACAACACACACACACACACAAACCGACAACACACACACACACACACCGACAACACACACACACACACCGACAACACACACACACACAAACAACACACACACACACACACAACGACAACACACACACACACACACCGACAAAAAATAAACACACACACACTGACAACACACACACACACACACACTGACAACACACACACATACACACCGACAACACACACACACACACACACACACACACACCGACAACACACACACACAAACACCGACAACACACACACACACACCGACAACACACACACACACACCGACAACACACACACACACACACACACACACACACACACACCGACAACACACACACACACACACCGACAACACACACACACACACACCGACAACACACACACACACACCGACAACACACACACACACACACACACCGACAACACACACACACACACCAACAACACACACACACACACAACGACAACACACACACACACACCGGCAACACACACACACACACCGACAACACACACACACACACACACCGACAACACACACACACACACCGACAACACACACACACACCGACAACACACACACACACTGACAACACACACACACCGACAACACACACACACACACAACACACACACACACACACCGACAACACACACACATACACACCGACAACACACACACACACACACACACCGACAACACACACACACACACACACTGACAACACACACACACACACCGACAACACACACACACACACACCGACAACACACACACACACACACCGACAACACACACACACCGACACACACACACAACACACACACACCGACAACACACACACACAGACACACCGACAACACACAGACACACACCGACAACACACACACACACACACACACAAACCGACAACACACACACACACACGGACAACACACACACACCGACCACACACACACACACCGACAACACACACACACACACCGACAACACACACACACCGACAACACACACAAACACACACACACACATACACACACCGACAACACACACACACACACACCGACAACACACACACACACACACCGACAACACACACACACACACCGACAACACACACACACACACAACGACAACACACACACAAACACCGACAACAAACACACACACAACGACAACACACACACATCGGCAACACACACACACACACCGACAACACACACACACACACACACCGACAACACACACACACACACACACCGACAACACACACACACACCGACAACACACACACACACACACTGACAACACACACACACCGACAACACACACACACACACACAACACACACACACACCGACAACACACACACACACACACACACCGACAACACACACACACCGACACACACACACAACACACACACACACACCGACAACACACACACACACACCGACAACACACACACACACACACACACACCGACAACACACACACACACACACCGACAACACACACACACACACACACCGACAACACACACACACCGACACACACACACAACACACACACACCGACAACACACACACACACACCGACAACACACACACACACACCGACAACACACACACATACACACAAACCGACAACACACACACACACACACCGACAACACACACACACACACACCGACAACACACACACACACCAACAACACACACACACCGACAACACACACACACACACCGACAACACACACACACAACACACACACACACACCGACAACACACACACACACCGACAACACACACACACACACCGACAACACACACACACACCGACAACACACACACACACACACCGACAACACACACACACACACACCGACAACACACACACACACACACACACACACCGACAACACACACACACACACACCGACAACACACACACACACACCGACAACACACACACACACACACCGACAACACACACACACACACACCGACAACACACACACACACACACACCGACAACACACACACACACACACACACACCGACAACACACACACACACACACACTGACAACACACACACACACACCGACAACACACACACACACACACCGACAACACACACACACACACACACACCGACAACACACACACACCGACACACACACACAACACACACACACACACCGACAACACACACACACACACCGACAACACACACACACACACACACCGACAACACACACACACACACACACACCGACAACACACACACACCGACACACACACACAACACACACACACACACCGACAACACACACACACACACCGACAACACACACACACACACACACACACCGACAACACACACACACACACACACCGACAACACACACACACACACACCGACAACACACACACACACACCGACAACACACACACACACACAAACCGACAACACACACACACACCGACAACACACACACACACACACCGACAACACACACACACACCAACAACACACACACACCGACAACACACACACACACACCGACAACACACACACACAACACACACACACACACCGACAACACACACACACACCGACAACACACACACACACACACACCGACAACACACACACACACCGACAACACACACACACACACACCGACAACACACACACACACACCGACAACACACACACACACACACACACCGACAACACACACACACACACACCGACAACACACACACACACCAACAACACACACACACCGACAACACACACACACACACACACCGACAACACACACACACAACACACACACACACACCGACAACACACACACACACCGACAACACACACACACACACCGACAACACACACACACACCGACAACACACACACACACACACCGACAACACACACACACACACCGACAACACACACACACACACACACACACCGACAACACACACACACACACCGACAACACACACACACACAAACAACACACACACACACACACAACGACAACACACACACACACACACCGACAAAAAATAAACACACACACACTGACAACACACACACACACACACACTGACAACACACACACATACACACCGACAACACACACACACACACACACACACACACACCGACAACACACACACACAAACACCGACAACACACACACACACACCGACAACACACACACACACACCGACAACACACACACACACACACACACACACACACACACCGACAACACACACACACACACACCGACAACACACACACACACACACCGACAACACACACACACACACCGACAACACACACACACACACACACACCGACAACACACACACACACACCAACAACACACACACACACACCGGCAACACACACACACACACCGACAACACACACACACACACACACCGACAACACACACACACACACCGACAACACACACACACACCGACAACACACACACACACACACTGACAACACACACACACCGACAACACACACACACACACAACACACACACACACACACCGACAACACACACACACACACACCGACAACACACACACACCGACACACACACACAACACACACACACCGACAACACACACACACAGACACACCGACAACACACAGACACACACCGACAACACACACACACACACACACACAAACCGACAACACACACACACACACGGACAACACACACACACCGACCACACACACACACACCGACAACACACACACACACACCGACAACACACACACACCGACAACACACACAAACACACACACACACATACACACACCGACAACACACACACACACACACCGACAACACACACACACACACACCGACAACACACACACACACACCGACAACACACACACACACACACCGACAACACACACACAAACACCGACAACAAACACACACACAACGACAACACACACACATCGGCAACACACACACACACACCGACAACACACACACACACACACACCGACAACACACACACACACACACACCGACAACACACACACACACCGACAACACACACACACACACACTGACAACACACACACACACACCGACAACACACACACACACACACAACACACACACACACCGACAACACACACACACACACACACACCGACAACACACACACACCGACACACACACACAACACACACACACACACCGACAACACACACACACACACCGACAACACACACACACACACACACACACCGACAACACACACACACACACACCGACAACACACACACACACACACACCGACAACACACACACACCGACACACACACACAACACACACACACCGACAACACACACACACACACACCGACAACACACACACACACACCGACAACACACACACACACACACAAACCGACAACACACACACACACACACCGACAACACACACACACACACACCGACAACACACACACAAACCAACAACACACACACACCGACAACACACACACACACACACACCGACAACACACACACACAACACACACACACACACCGACAACACACACACACACCGACAACACACACACACACACCGACAACACACACACACACCGACAACACACACACACACACCGACAACACACACACACACACACCGACAACACACACACACACACACACACACACCGACAACACACACACACACACACCGACAACACACACACACACACCGACAACACACACACACACACACCGACAACACACACACACACACACCGACAACACACACACACACACACACCGACAACACACACACACACACACACACACCGACAACACACACACACACACACACTGACAACACACACACACACACCGACAACACACACACACACACACCGACAACACACACACACACACACACACCGACAACACACACACACCGACACACACACACAACACACACACACACACCGACAACACACACACACACACCGACAACACACACACACACACACACACACCGACAACACACACACACACACACACCGACAACACACACACACACACACACACCGACAACACACACACACCGACACACACACACAACACACACACACCGACAACACACACACACACACACCGACAACACACACACACACACCGACAACACACACACACACACAAACCGACAACACACACACACACCGACAACACACACACACACACACCGACAACACACACACACACCAACAACACACACACACCGACAACACACACACACACACCGACAACACACACACACAACACACACACACACACCGACAACACACACACACACCGACAACACACACACACACACACACCGACAACACACACACACACCGACAACACACACACACACACACCGACAACACACACACACACACCGACAACACACACACACACACACACACACCGACAACACACACACACACACACCGACAACACACACACACACACACCGACAACACACACACACACACCGACAACACACACACACACACACACACACCGACAACACACACACACACACACCGACAACACACACACACACACCGACAACACACACACACACACACACACACCGACAACACACACACACACACACACCGACAACACACACACACACACACACACCGACAACACACACACACCGACACACACACACAACACACACACACCGACAACACACACACACACACACCGACAACACACACACACACACCGACAACACACACACACACACAAACCGACAACACACACACACACCGACAACACACACACACACACACACCGACAACACACACACACACCAACAACACACACACACCGACAACACACACACACACACCGACAACACACACACACAACACACACACACACCGACAACACACACACACACCGACAACACACACACACACACACACCGACAACACACACACACACCGACAACACACACACACACACACCGACAACACACACACACACACCGACAACACACACACACACACACACACACCGACAACACACACACACACACACCGACAACACACACACACACCAACAACACACACACACCGACAACACACACACACACACACACCGACAACACACACACACAACACACACACACACACCGACAACACACACACACACCGACAACACACACACACACACACCGACAACACACACACACACCGACAACACACACACACACACACCGACAACACACACACACACACCGACAACACACACACACACACACACACACCGACAACACACACACACACACACCGACAACACACACACACACACCGACAGCACACACACACACCGACAACACACACACACACACACACACACACACACCGACAACACACACACACACACACACACCGACAACACACACACACACACACACACACCGACAACACACACACACCGACACACACACACAACACACACACCGACAACACACACACACACACACCGACAACACACACACACACCGACAACACACACACACACACACAAACCGACAACACACACACACACCGACAACACACACACACACACCGACAACACACACACACACACCGACAACACACACACACCGACAACACACACACACAACACACACACACACACCGACAACACACACACACACCGACAACACACACACACCGACAACACACACACACACACAAACCGACAACACACACACACACACACCGACAACACACACACACACACCGACAACACACACACACACAAACAACACACACACACACACACAACGACAACACACACACACACCGACAAAAAATAAACACACACTCACTGACAACACACACACACACACACACTGACAACACACACACATACACACCGACAACACACACACACACACACACACACACACACACACACCGACAACACACACACACAAACACCGACAACACACAAACACACACCGACAACACACACACACACACTGACAACACACACACACCGACAACACACACACACACACACAACAAACACACACACACACACCGACAACACACACACACACACACCGACAACACACACACACACACACCGACAACACACACACACACACACACTGACAACACACACACACACACCGACAACACACACACACACACACCGACAACACAAACACACACACACACACACCGACAACACACACACACCGACACACACACACAACACACACACACCGACAACACACACACACAGACACACCAACAACACACAGACACACACCGACAACACACACTCACACACACACACAAACCGACAACACACACAGACACACCGACAACACACACACACACACACACCGACAACACACACACACACCGACAACACACACACACACACCGACAACACACACACACCGACAACACACACACACACACACACACACATACACACACCGACACACACACACACACCGACAACACACACACACACACACCGACAACACACACACACACACCGACAACACACACACACACACACACCGACAACACACACACAAACACCGACAACAAACACACACACAACGACAACACACACACATCGGCAACACACACACACACACCGACAACACACACACACACACACACACCGACAACACACACACACACACACCGACAACACACACACACACCGACAACACACACACACACACACACACACTGACAACACACACACACACACCGACAACACACACACACACACACAACACACACACACACCGACAACACACACACACACACACCGACAACACACACACACACACCGACAACACACACCGACAACACACACACACACACACACACACACACACACACCGACAACACACACACACACACACCGACAACACACACACACACACACACCGACAACACACACACACAAACACCGACAACACACACACACACACCGACAACACACACACACACACCGACAACACACACACACACACACACACACACCGACAACACACACACACACACACCGACAACACACACACACACACACACCGACAACACACACACACACACCGACAACACACACACACACACACACACACACACACCGACAACACACACACACACACCAACAACACACACACACACACAACGACAACACACACACACACACCGGCAACACACACACACACACCGACAACACACACACACACACCGACAACACACACACACACACACCGACAACACACACACACACCGACAACACACACACACACACACTGACAACACACACACACCGACAACACACACACACACACAACACACACACACACACCGACAACACACACACACACACACCGACAACACACACACACACACACACACCGACAACACACACACACACACACACTGACAACACACACACACACACACCGACAACACACACACACACACACCGACAACACACACACACACCAACAACACACACACACCGACAACACACACACACACACACACCGACAACACACACACACAACACACACACACACACCGACAACACACACACACACCGACAACACACACACACACACCGACAACACACACACACACCGACAACACACACACACACACCGACAACACACACACACACACACACACCGACAACACACACACACACACACACACACACCGACAACACACACACACACACACCGACAACACACACACACACACCGACAACACACACACACACACACCGACAACACACACACACACACACCGACAACACACACACACACACACACCGACAACACACACACACACACACACACACCGACAACACACACACACACACACACTGACAACACACACACACACACCGACAACACACACACACACACACCGACAACACACACACACACACACACACCGACAACACACACACACCGACACACACACACAACACACACACACACACCGACAACACACACACACACACCGACAACACACACACACACACACACACACCGACAACACACACACACACACACACCGACAACACACACACACACACACACACCGACAACACACACACACCGACACACACACACAACACACACACACCGACAACACACACACACACACACCGACAACACACACACACACACCGACAACACACACACACACACAAACCGACAACACACACACACACCGACAACACACACACACACACACCGACAACACACACACACACCAACAACACACACACACCGACAACACACACACACACACCGACAACACACACACACAACACACACACACACACCGACAACACACACACACACCGACAACACACACACACACACACACCGACAACACACACACACACCGACAACACACACACACACACACCGACAACACACACACACACACCGACAACACACACACACACACACACACACCGACAACACACACACACACACACCGACAACACACACACACACCAACAACACACACACACCGACAACACACACACACACACACACCGACAACACACACACACAACACACACACACACACCGACAACACACACACACACCGACAACACACACACACACACCGACAACACACACACACACCGACAACACACACACACACACACCGACAACACACACACACAAACACCGACAACACACACACACACACCGACAACACACACACACACACCGACAACACACACACACACACACACACACACCGACAACACACACACACACACACCGACAACACACACACACACACACCGACAACACACACACACACACCGACAACACACACACACACACACACACACACCGACAACACACACACACACACCAACAACACACACACACACACAACGACAACACACACACACACACCGGCAACACACACACACACACCGACAACACACACACACACACCGACAACACACACACACACACACCGACAACACACACACACACCGACAACACACACACACACACACTGACAACACACACACACCGACAACACACACACACACACAACACACACACACACACCGACAACACACACACACACACACCGACAACACACACACACACACACACACCGACAACACACACACACACACACACTGACAACACACACACACACACACCGACAACACACACACACACACACCGACAACATACACACACACCAACAACACACACACACCGACAACACACACACACACACACACCGACAACACACACACACAACACACACACACACACCGACAACACACACACACACCGACAACACACACACACACACCGACAACACACACACACACCGACAACACACACACACACACCGACAACACACACACACACACACCGACAACACACACACACACACACACACACACCGACAACACACACACACACACACACACCGACAACACACACACACACACCGACAACACACACACACACACACCGACAACACACACACACACACACCGACAACACACACACACACACACACCGACAACACACACACACACACACACCGACAACACACACACACACACACACCGACAACACACACACACACACACCGACAACACACACACACACACACACACCGACAACACACACACACCGACACACACACACAACACACACACACACACCGACAACACACACACACACACCGACAACACACACACACACACACACACACCGACAACACACACACACACACACACCGACAACACACACACACACACACACATCGACAACACACACACACCGACACACACACACAACACACACACACCGACAACACACACACACACACACCGACAACACACACACACACACCGACAACACACACACACACACAAACCGACAACACACACACACAACGACAACACACACACACACACACCGACAACACACACACACACCAACAACACACACACACCGACAACACACACACACACACCGACAACACACACACACACACACACACACACACACACACCGACAACACACACACACACACACACACCGACAGCACACACACACACCGACAACACACACACACACACACACACACACACACACCGACAACACACACACACACACACACACCGACAACACACACACACACACACACACACCGACAACACACACACACCGACACACACACACAACACACACACCGACAACACACACACACACACACCGACAACACACACACACACCGACAACACACACACACACACACAAACCGACAACACACACACACACCGACAACACACACACACACACCGACAACACACACACACACACCGACAACACACACACACCGACAACACACACACACAACACACACACACACACCGACAACACACACACACACCGACAACACACACACACCGACAACACACACACACACACAAACCGACAACACACACACACACACACCGACAACACACACACATACACCGACAACACACACACACACAAACAACACACACACACACACACAACGACAACACACACACACACCGACAAAAAATAAACACACACTCACTGACAACACACACACACACACACACTGACAACACACACACATACACACCGACAACACACACACACACACACACACACACACACACACACACACCGACAACACACACACACAAACACCGACAACACACACACACACCGACAACACACACACACACACACTGACAACACACACACACCGACAACACACACACACACACACAACAAACACACACACACACACCGACAACACACACACACACACACCGACAACACACACACACACACACACCGACAACACACACACACACACACACTGACAACACACACACACACACCGACAACACACACACACACACACCGACAACACACACACACACACACACACACACCGACAACACACACACACCGACACACACACACAACACACACACACCGACAACACACACACACAGACACACCAACAACACACAGACACACACCGACAACACACACTCACACTCACACACACACAAACCGACAACACACACACACACACACACACCGACAACACACACACACACACACACACACCGACAACACACACACACCGACACACACACACAACACACACACCGACAACACACACACACACACACCGACAACACACACACACACCGACAACACACACACACACACACAAACCGACAACACACACACACACCGACAACACACACACACACACCGACAACACACACACACACACCGACAACACACACACACCGACAACACACACACACAACACACACACACACACCGACAACACACACACACCGACAACACACACACACCGACAACACACACACACACACAAACCGACAACACACACACACACACACCGACAACACACACACACACACCGACAACACACACACACACAAACAACACACACACACACACACACACACACACACACACACACCGACAACACACACACACAAACACCGACAACACACAAACACACACCGACAACACACACACACACACTGACAACACACACACACCGACAACACACACACACACACACAACAAACACACACACACACACCGACAACACACACACACACACACCGACAACACACACACACACACACCGACAACACACACACACACACACACTGACAACACACACACACACACCGACAACACACACACACACACACCGACAACACAAACACACACACACACACACCGACAACACACACACACCGACACACACACACAACACACACACACCGACAACACACACACACAGACACACCAACAACACACAGACACACACCGACAACACACACTCACACACACACACAAACCGACAACACACACAGACACACCGACAACACACACACACACACACACCGACAACACACACACACACCGACAACACACACACACACACCGACAACACACACACACCGACAACACACACACACACACACACACACATACACACACCGACCACACACACACACACACCGACAACACACACACACACACACCGACAACACACACACACACACCGACAACACACACACACACACACCGACAACACACACACAAACACCGACAACAAACACACACACAACGACAACACACACACATCGGCAACACACACACACACACCGACAACACACACACACACACACACACCGACAACACACACACACACACACCGACAACACACACACACACCGACAACACACACACACACACACACACACTGACAACACACACACACACACCGACAACACACACACACACACAACACACACACACACCGACAACACACACACACACACACCGACAACACACACACACACACCGACAACACACACCGACAACACACACACACACACACACACACACACACACACCGACAACACACACACACACACACCGACAACACACACACACACACACACCGACAACACACACACACAAACACCGACAACACACACACACACACCGACAACACACACACACACACCGACAACACACACACACACACACACACACACCGACAACACACACACACACACACCGACAACACACACACACACACACCGACAACACACACACACACACCGACAACACACACACACACACACACACACACACACCGACAACACACACACACACACCAACAACACACACACACACACAACGACAACACACACACACACACCGGCAACACACACACACACACCGACAACACACACACACACACCGACAACACACACACACACACACCGACAACACACACACACACCGACAACACACACACACACACACTGACAACACACACACACCGACAACACACACACACACACAACACACACACACACACCGACAACACACACACACACACACCGACAACACACACACACACACACACACCGACAACACACACACACACACACACTGACAACACACACACACACACACCGACAACACACACACACACACACCGACAACACACACACACACCAACAACACACACACACCGACAACACACACACACACACACACCGACAACACACACACACAACACACACACACACACCGACAACACACACACACACCGACAACACACACACACACACCGACAACACACACACACACCGACAACACACACACACACACCGACAACACACACACACACACACACACCGACAACACACACACACACACACACACACACCGACAACACACACACACACACACCGACAACACACACACACACACCGACAACACACACACACACACACCGACAACACACACACACACACACCGACAACACACACACACACACACACCGACAACACACACACACACACACACACACCGACAACACACACACACACACACACTGACAACACACACACACACACCGACAACACACACACACACACACCGACAACACACACACACACACACACACCGACAACACACACACACCGACACACACACACAACACACACACACACACCGACAACACACACACACACACCGACAACACACACACACACACACACACACCGACAACACACACACACACACACACCGACAACACACACACACACACACACACCGACAACACACACACACCGACACACACACACAACACACACACACCGACAACACACACACACACACACCGACAACACACACACACACACCGACAACACACACACACACACAAACCGACAACACACACACACACCGACAACACACACACACACACACCGACAACACACACACACACCAACAACACACACACACCGACAACACACACACACACACCGACAACACACACACACAACACACACACACACACCGACAACACACACACACACCGACAACACACACACACACACACACCGACAACACACACACACACCGACAACACACACACACACACACCGACAACACACACACACACACCGACAACACACACACACACACACACACACCGACAACACACACACACACACACCGACAACACACACACACACCAACAACACACACACACCGACAACACACACACACACACACACCGACAACACACACACACAACACACACACACACACCGACAACACACACACACACCGACAACACACACACACACACCGACAACACACACACACACCGACAACACACACACACACACACCGACAACACACACACACAAACACCGACAACACACACACACACACCGACAACACACACACACACACCGACAACACACACACACACACACACACACACCGACAACACACACACACACACACCGACAACACACACACACACACACCGACAACACACACACACACACCGACAACACACACACACACACACACACACACCGACAACACACACACACACACCAACAACACACACACACACACAACGACAACACACACACACACACCGGCAACACACACACACACACCGACAACACACACACACACACCGACAACACACACACACACACACCGACAACACACACACACACCGACAACACACACACACACACACTGACAACACACACACACCGACAACACACACACACACACAACACACACACACACACCGACAACACACACACACACACACCGACAACACACACACACACACACACACCGACAACACACACACACACACACACTGACAACACACACACACACACACCGACAACACACACACACACACACCGACAACACACACACACACCAACAACACACACACACCGACAACACACACACACACACACACCGACAACACACACACACAACACACACACACACACCGACAACACACACACACACCGACAACACACACACACACACCGACAACACACACACACACCGACAACACACACACACACACCGACAACACACACACACACACACCGACAACACACACACACACACACACACACACCGACAACACACACACACACACACCGACAACACACACACACACACCGACAACACACACACACACACACCGACAACACACACACACACACACCGACAACACACACACACACACACACCGACAACACACACACACACACACACCGACAACACACACACACACACACACCGACAACACACACACACACACACCGACAACACACACACACACACACACACCGACAACACACACACACCGACACACACACACAACACACACACACACACCGACAACACACACACACACACCGACAACACACACACACACACACACACACCGACAACACACACACACACACACACCGACAACACACACACACACACACACATCGACAACACACACACACCGACACACACACACAACACACACACACCGACAACACACACACACACACACCGACAACACACACACACACACCGACAACACACACACACACACAAACCGACAACACACACACACAACGACAACACACACACACACACACCGACAACACACACACACACCAACAACACACACACACCGACAACACACACACACACACCGACAACACACACACACACACACACACACACACACACACACCGACAACACACACACACACACACACACCGACAGCACACACACACACCGACAACACACACACACACACACACACACACACACACCGACAACACACACACACACACACACACCGACAACACACACACACACACACACACACCGACAACACACACACACCGACACACACACACAACACACACACCGACAACACACACACACACACACCGACAACACACACACACACCGACAACACACACACACACACACAAACCGACAACACACACACACACCGACAACACACACACACACACCGACAACACACACACACACACCGACAACACACACACACCGACAACACACACACACAACACACACACACACACCGACAACACACACACACACCGACAACACACACACACCGACAACACACACACACACACAAACCGACAACACACACACACACACACCGACAACACACACACACACACCGACAACACACACACACACAAACAACACACACACACACACACAACGACAACACACACACACACCGACAAAAATAAACACACACTCACTGACAACACACACACACACACACACTGACAACACACACACATACACACCGACAACACACACACACACACACCACACACACACACACACACACCGACAACACACACACACAAACACCGACAACACACACACACACACCGACAACACACACACACACACACTGACAACACACACACACCGACAACACACACACACACACACAACAAACACACACACACACACCGACAACACACACACACACACACCGACAACACACACACACACACACACCGACAACACACACACACACACACACTGACAACACACACACACACACCGACAACACACACACACACACACCGACAACACACACACACACACACACACACCGACAACACACACACACCGACACACACACACAACACACACACACCGACAACACACACACACAGACACACCAACAACACACAGACACACACCGACAACACACACTCACACACACACACAAACCGACAACACACACACACACACCGACAACACACACACACACACACACCGACAACACACACACACACCGACAACACACACACACACACCGACAACACACACACACCGACAACACACACACACACACACACACACATACACACACCGACCACACACACACACACACCGACAACACACACACACACACACCGACAACACACACACACACACCGACAACACACACACACACACACCGACAACACACACACAACACCGACAACAAACACACACACAACGACAACACACACACATCGGCAACACACACACACACACCGACAACACACACACACACACACACACCGACAACACACACACACACACACCGACAACACACACACACACCGACAACACACACACACACACACTGACAACACACACACACACACCGACAACACACACACACACACACAACACACACACACACCGACAACACACACACACACACACCGACAACACACACACACACACCGACAACACACACCGACAACACACACACACACACACACACACACACACACACACCGACAACACACACACACACACACCGACAACACACACACACACACACACCGACAACACACACACACAAACACCGACAACACACACACACACACCGACAACACACACACACACACCGACAACACACACACACACACACACACACACACCGACAACACACACACACACACACCGACAACACACACACACACACACCGACAACACACACACACACACCGACAACACACACACACACACACACACACACACACCGACAACACACACACACACACCAACAACACACACACACACACAACGACAACACACACACACACACCGGCAACACACACACACACACCGACAACACACACACACACACCGACAACACACACACACACACACCGACAACACACACACACACCGACAACACACACACACACACACTGACAACACACACACACCGACAACACACACACACACACAACACACACACACACACCGACAACACACACACACACACACCGACAACACACACACACACACACACACCGACAACACACACACACACACACACTGACAACACACACACACACACACCGACAACACACACACACACACACCGACAACACACACACACACACACACACCGACAACACACACACACCGACACACACACACAACACACACACACCGACAACACACACACACAGACACACCGACAACACACAGACACACACCGACAACACACACACACACACACACACAAATCGACAACACACACACACACACCGACAACACACACACACCTACAACACACACACACACCGACAACACACACACACACACCGACAACACACACACACCGACAACACACACACACACACACACACACATACACACCGACAACACACACACACATACACCGACAACACACACACACACACACCGACAACACACACACACACACCGACAACACACACACACACCGACAACACACACACAAACACCGACAACAAACACACACACAACGACAACACACACACATCGGCAACACACACACACACACCGACAACACACACACACACACACACCGACAACACACACACACACACACCGACAACACACACACACACCGACAACACACACACACACACACTGACAACACACACACACACACCGACAACACACACACACACACACAACACACACACACACCGACAACACACACACACCGACACACACACACAACACACACACACACCGACAACACACACACACACACCGACAACACACACACACACACACACCGACAACACACACACACACACACCGACAACACACACACAAACACACACCGACAACACACACACACCGACACACACACACACACACACACACACCGACAACACACACACACACACCGACAACACACACACACCGACAACACACACACACACACACAAACCGACAACACACACACACACACACCGACAACACACACACACACACACCGACAACACACACACACACCAACAACACACACACACCGACAACACACACACACACACACACACCGACAACACACACACACAACACACACACACACACCGACAACACACACACACACCGACAACACACACACACACACCGACAACACACACACACACCGACAACACACACACACACACCGACAACACACACACACACACACCGACAACACACACACACACCGACAACACACACACACACACACAAACACACACCGACAACACACACACACAAACACCGACAACACACACACACACACCGACAACACACACACACACACACTGACAACACACACACACCGACAACACACACACACACACACAACAACACACACACACACACCGACAACACACACACACACACACCGACAACACACACACACACACACACCGACAACACACACACACACACACACTGACAACACACACACACACACCGACAACACACACACACACACACCGACAACACACACACACACACACACACACCGACAACACACACACACCGACACACACACACAACACACACACACCGACAACACACACACACAGACACACCGACAACACACAGACACACACCGACAACACACACTCACACACACACACAAACCGACAACACACACACACACACCGACAACACACACACACACACACACCGACAACACACACACACACCGACAACACACACACACACACCGACAACACACACACACCGACAACACACACACACACACACACACACATACACACACCGACCACACACACACACACACCGACAACACACACACACACACACCGACAACACACACACACACACCGACAACACACACACACACACCGACAACACACACACAAACACCGACAACAAACACACACACAACGACAACACACACACATCGGCAACACACACACACACACCGACAACACACACACACACACACACCCGACAACACACACACACACACACCGACAACACACACACACACCGACAACACACACACACACACACTGACAACACACACACACACACCGACAACACACACACACACACACAACACACACACACACCGACAACACACACACACACACACCAACAACACACACACACACACCGACAACACACACCGACAACACACACACACACACACACACACACACACACACACACCGACAACACACACACACACACACCGACAACACACACACACACACACACCGACAACACACACACACAAACACCGACAACACACACACACACACCGACAACACACACACACACACCGACAACACACACACACACACACACACACACCGACAACACACACACACACACACCGACAACACACACACACACACACCGACAACACACACACACACACCGACAACACACACACACACACACACACACACACACACCGACAACACACACACACACACCAACAACACACACACACACACAACGACAACACACACACACACACCGGCAACACACACACACACACCGACAACACACACACACACACCGACAACACACACACACACACACCGACAACACACACACACACCGACAACACACACACACACACACTGACAACACACACACACCGACAACACACACACACACACAACACACACACACACAACCGACAACACACACACACACACACCGACAACACACACACACACACACACACCGACAACACACACACACACACACACTGACAACACACACACACACACACCGACAACACACACACACACACACCGACAACACACACACACACACACACACCGACAACACACACACACCGACACACACACACAACACACACACACCGACAACACACACACACAGACACACCGACAACACACAGACACACACCGACAACACACACACACACACACACACAAATCGACAACACACACACACACACCGACAACACACACACACCTACAACACACACACACACCGACAACACACACACACACACCGACAACACACACACACCGACAACACACACACACACACACACACACATACACACACCGACAACACACACACACACACACCGACAACACACACACACACACACCGACAACACACACACACACACCGACAACACACACACACACCGACAACACACACACAAACACCGACAACAAACACACACACAACGACAACACACACACATCGGCAACACACACACACACACCGACAACACACACACACACACACACCGACAACACACACACACACACACCGACAACACACACACACACCGACAACACACACACACACACACTGACAACACACACACACACACCGACAACACACACACACACACACAACACACACACACACCGACAACACACACACACCGACACACACACACAACACACACACACACCGACAACACACACACACACACCGACAACACACACACACACACACACCGACAACACACACACACACACACCGACAACACACACACACACACACACCGACAACACACACACACCGACACACACACACACACACACACACCGACAACACACACACACACACCGACAACACACACACACACACCGACACACACACACACACACACACACACACCGACAACACACACACACACACACCGACAACACACACACACACACACCGACAACACACACACACACCAACAACACACACACACCGACAACACACACACACACACACACACCGACAACACACACACACAACACACACACACACACCGACAACACACACACACACCGACAACACACACACACACACCGACAACACACACACACACACCGACAACACACACACACACACCGACAACACACACACACACACACCGACAACACACACACACACCGACAACACACACACACACACACACAACACACACCGACAACACACACACACACACACCGACAACACACACACACACACCGACAACACACACACACACACCGACACACACACACACACACACACACACACACACCGACAACACACACACACACACACCGACAACACACACACACACACACACCGACAACACACACACACACACACCGACAACACACACACACACACACCGACAACACACACACACACACGACAACACACACACACACACACACCGACAACACACACACACCGACAACACACACACACACACCGACAACACACACACACACACCGACAACACACACACACACACACCGACAACACACACACACACACCAACAACACACACACACACACAACGACACACACACACACACACCGACAACACACACACACACACCGACACACACACACACACACACCGACAACACACACACACACACACCGACAACACACACACACACCGACAACACACACACACACACACTGACAACACACACACACCGACAACACACACACACACACAACACACACACACACACCGACAACACACACACACACACACCGACAACACACACACACACACACACACCGACAACACACACACACACACACACTGACAACACACACACACACACACCGACAACACACACACACACACACCGACAACACACACACACACACACACACCGACAACACACACACACCGACACACACACACAACACACACACACCGACAACACACACACACAGACACACCGACAACACACAGACACACACCGACAACACACACACACACACACACACAAATCGACAACACACACACACACACCGACAACACACACACACCTACAACACACACACACACCGACAACACACACACACACACCGACAACACACACACACCGACAACACACACACACACACACACACACATACACACACCGACAACACACACACACACACACCGACAACACACACACACACACACCGACAACACACACACACACACCGACAACACACACACACACCGACAACACACACACAAACACCGACAACAAACACACACACAACGACAACACACACACATCGGCAACACACACACACACACCGACAACACACACACACACACACACCGACAACACACACACACACACACCGACAACACACACACACACCGACAACACACACACACACACACTGACAACACACACACACACACCGACAACACACACACACACACACAACACACACACACACCGACAACACACACACACCGACACACACACACAACACACACACACACCGACAACACACACACACACACCGACAACACACACACACACACACACCGACAACACACACACACACACACCGACAACACACACACAAACACACACCGACAACACACACACACCGACACACACACACAACACACACACACCGACAACACACACACACACACCGACAACACACACACACACACCGACAACACACACACACACACACACACACACCGACAACACACACACACACCGACAACACACACACACACACACCGACAACACACACACACACCAACAACACACACACACCGACAACACACACACACACACACACACCGACAACACACACACACAACACACACACACACACCGACAACACACACACACACCGACAACACACACACACACACCGACAACACACACACACACCGACAACACACACACACACACCGACAACACACACACACACAAACCGACAACACACACACACACCGACAACACACACACACACACACAAACACACACCGACAACACACACACACAAACACCGACAACACACACACACACACCGACAACACACAGACACACACCGACAACACACACACACACACACACACACACACACCGACAACACACACACACACACACCGACAACACACACACACACACACACCGACAACACACACACACACACACCGACAACACACACACACACACACCGACAACACACACACACACCGACAACACACACACACACACACACTGACAACACACACACACCGACAACACACACACACACCGACAACACACACACACACACCGACAACACACACACACACACACACCGACAACACACACACACACACCAACAACACACACACACACACAACGACAACACACACACACACCGGCAACACACACACACCGACAACACACACACACACACACACCGACAACACACACACACACACACCGACAACACACACACACACCGACAACACACACACACACACACTGACAACACACACACACCGACAACACACACACACACACACACACCGACAACACACACACACACCGACAACACACACACACACACACACTGACAACACACACACACACACACACCGACAACACACACACACACACACCGACAACACACACACACACACACACACCGACAACACACACACACCGACACACACACACAACACACACACACTGACAACACACACACACAGACACACCGACAACACACAGACACACACCGACAACACACACACACACACACACACAAACCGACAACACACACACACACACCGACAACACACACACACACACACACCGACAACACACACACACACCGACAACACACACACACACACCGACAACACACACACACCGACAACACACACACACACACACACACACATACACACACCGACCACACACACACACACACCGACAACACACACACACACACACCGACAACACACACACACACACCGACAACACACACACACACACACCGACAACACACACACAAACACCGACAACAAACACACACACAACGACAACACACACACATCGGCAACACACACACACACACCGACAACACACACACACACACACACCGACAACACACACACACACACACCGACAACACACACACACACCGACAACACACACACACACACACTGACAACACACACACACACACCGACAACACACACACACACACACAACACACACACACACCGACAACACACACACACACACACCGACAACACACACACACACACCGACAACACACACCGACAACACACACACACACACACACACACACACACACCGACAACACACACACACACACACCGACAACACACACACACACACACACTGACAACACACACACACACACACCGACAACACACACACACACACACACTGACAACACAAACACACACACACACCGACAACACACACACACACACACCGACAACACACACACACACACACACACACCGACAACACACACACACCGACACACACACACAACACACACACACCGACAACACACACACACACACACCGACAACACACAGACACACACCGACAACACACACACACACACACAAACCGACAACACACACACACACACACCGACAACACACACACACACACCGACAACACACACACACACACACACCGACAACACACACACACACACACCGACAACACATAAACACACAAACACCGACAACACACACACACACACACTGACAACACACACACATACACACCGACAACACACACACACACACCGACAACACACACACACACACCGACAACACACACACACACACACCGACAACACACACACACACACACACACACACACACACCGACAACACACACACACACACACCGACAACACACACACACACACCGACAACACACACACACACCGACAACACACACACACACACACACACCGACAACACACACACACACACACACACACCGACAACACACACACACACACCGACAACACACACACACACACACACACACCGACAACACACACACACACACACACTGACAACACACACACACACACCGACAACACACACACACACACCGACAACACACACACACACACACCGACAACACACACAAACCGACAACACACACACACACACACCGACAACACACACACACACACCGACAACACACACACACACAAACAACACACACACACACACACAACGACAACACACACACACACACACCGACAAAAAATAAACACACACACACTGACAACACACACACACACACACACTGACAACACACACACATACACACCGACAACACACACACACACACACACACACACACCGACAACACACACACACAAACACCGACAACACACACACACACACCGACAACACACACACACACACCGACAACACACACACACACACACACACACACACACACACACCGACAACACACACACACACACACCGACAACACACACACACACACACCGACAACACACACACACACCGACACACACACACACACACACACACACACACCGACAACACACACACACACACCAACAACACACACACACACACAACGACAACACACACACACACACCGGCAACACACACACACACACCGACAACACACACACACACACACACCGACAACACACACACACACACACCGACAACACACACACACACCGACAACACACACACACACACACTGACAACACACACACACCGACAACACACACACACACACAACACACACACACACACACCGACAACACACACACACACACACCGACAACACACACACACACACACACACCGACAACACACACACACACACACACTGACAACACACACACACACACACCGACAACACACACACACACCGACAACACACACACACACACACACACCGACAACACACACACACACCGACACACACACACACACACACACACTGACAACACACACACACACACCGACAACACACACACACACACACAACACACACACACACCGACAACACACACACACACACACCGACAACACACACACACACACCGACAACACACACCGACAACACACACACACACACACACACACACACACACACACACACCGACAACACACACACACACACACCGACAACACACACACACACACACACCGACAACACACACACACAAACACCGACAACACACACACACACACCGACAACACACACACACACACCGACAACACACACACACACACACACACACCGACAACACACACACACACACACCGACAACACACACACACACACACCGACAACACACACACACACACCGACAACACACACACACACACACACACACACACACCGACAACACACACACACACACCAACAACACACACACACACACAACGACAACACACACACACACACCGGCAACACACACACACACACCGACAACACACACACACACACCGACAACACACACACACACACACCGACAACACACACACACACCGACAACACACACACACACACACTGACAACACACACACACCGACAACACACACACACACACAACACACACACACACACCGACAACACACACACACACACACCGACAACACACACACACACACACACACCGACAACACACACACACACACACACTGACAACACACACACACACCGACAACACACACACACACACACCGACAACACACACACACACACACACACCGACAACACACACACACCGACACACACACACAACACACACACACCGACAACACACACACACAGACACACCGACAACACACAGACACACACCGACAACACACACACACACACACACACAAATCGACAACACACACACACACACCGACAACACACACACACCTACAACACACACACACACCGACAACACACACACACACACCGACAACACACACACACCGACAACACACACACACACACACACACACATACACACACCGACAACACACACACACATACACCGACAACACACACACACACACACCGACAACACACACACACACACCGACAACACACACACACACCGACAACACACACACAAACACCGACAACAAACACACACACAACGACAACACACACACATCGGCAACACACACACACACACCGACAACACACACACACACACACACCGACAACACACACACACACACACACACCGACAACACACACACACACCGACAACACACACACACACACACTGACAACACACACACACACACCGACAACACACACACACACACACAACACACACACACACCGACAACACACACACACCGACACACACACACAACACACACACACACCGACAACACACACACACACACCGACAACACACACACACACACACACCGACAACACACACACACACACACCGACAACACACACACAAACACACACCGACAACACACACACACCGACACACACACACAACACACACACACCGACAACACACACACACACACCGACAACACACACACACACACCGACAACACACACACACACACACAAACCGACAACACACACACACACACACACCGACAACACACACACACACACACCGACAACACACACACACACCAACAACACACACACACCGACAACACACACACACACACACACACCGACAACACACACACACAACACACACACACACACCGACAACACACACACACACCGACAACACACACACACACACCGACAACACACACACACACCGACAACACACACACACACACCGACAACACACACACACACAAACCGACAACACACACACACACCGACAACACACACACACACACACAAACACACACCGACAACACACACACACAAACACCGACAACACACACACACACACCGACAACACACACACACACACACTGACAACACACACACACCGACAACACACACACACACACACAACAAACACACACACACACACCGACAACACACACACACACACACCGACAACACACACACACACACACACCGACAACACACACACACACACACACTGACAACACACACACACACACCGACAACACACACACACACACACCGACAACACACACACACACACACACACACCGACAACACACACACACCGACACACACACACAACACACACACACCGACAACACACACACACAGACACACCAACAACACACAGACACACACCGACAACACACACTCACACACACACACAAACCGACAACACACACACACACACCGACAACACACACACACACACACACCGACAACACACACACACACCGACAACACACACACACACACCGACAACACACACACACCGACAACACACACACACACACACACACACATACACACACCGACCACACACACACACACACCGACAACACACACACACACACACCGACAACACACACACACACACCGACAACACACACACACACACCGACAACACACACACAAACACCGACAACAAACACACACACAACGACAACACACACACATCGGCAACACACACACACACACCGACAACACACACACACACACACACACCGACAACACACACACACACACACCGACAACACACACACACACCGACAACACACACACACACACACTGACAACACACACACACACACCGACAACACACACACACACACACAACACACACACACACCGACAACACACACACACACACACCGACAACACACACACACACACCGACAACACACACCGACAACACACACACACACACACACACACACACACACACACCGACAACACACACACACACACACCGAAAACACACACACACACACACACCGACAACACACACACACAAACACCGACAACACACACACACACACCGACAACACACACACACACACCGACAACACACACACACACACACACACACACCGACAACACACACACACACACACCGACAACACACACACACACACACCGACAACACACACACACACACCGACAACACACACACACACACACACACCGACAACACACACACACACACCAACAACACACACACACACACAACGACAACACACACACACACACCGGCAACACACACACACACACCGACAACACACACACACACACCGACAACACACACACACACACACCGACAACACACACACACACCGACAACACACACACACACACACTGACAACACACACACACCGACAACACACACACACACACAACACACACACACACACCGACAACACACACACACACACACCGACAACACACACACACACACACACACCGACAACACACACACACACACACACTGACAACACACACACACACACACCGACAACACACACACACACACACCGACAACACACACACACACACACACACCGACAACACACACACACCGACACACACACACAACACACACACACCGACAACACACACACACAGACACACCGACAACACACAGACACACACCGACAACACACACACACACACACACACAAATCGACAACACACACACACACACCGACAACACACACACACCTACAACACACACACACACCGACAACACACACACACACACCGACAACACACACACACCGACAACACACACACACACACACACACACATACACACACCGACAACACACACACACATACACCGACAACACACACACACACACACCGACAACACACACACACACACCGACAACACACACACACACCGACAACACACACACAAACACCGACAACAAACACACACACAACGACAACACACACACATCGGCAACACACACACACACACCGACAACACACACACACACACCGACAACACACACACACACACACCGACAACACACACACACACCGACAACACACACACACACACACTGACAACACACACACACACACCGACAACACACACACACACACACAACACACACACACACCGACAACACACACACACCGACACACACACACAACACACACACACACCGACAACACACACACACACACCGACAACACACACACACACACACACCGACAACACACACACACACACACCGACAACACACACACAAACACACACCGACAACACACACACACCGACACACACACACAACACACACACACCGACAACACACACACACACACCGACAACACACACACACACACCGACAACACACACACACACACACACACAAACCGACAACACACACACACACACACCGACAACACACACACACACACACCGACAACACACACACACACCAACAACACACACACACCGACAACACACACACACACACACACACCGACAACACACACACACAACACACACACACACACCGACAACACACACACACCCGACAACACACACACACACACCGACAACACACACACACACCGACAACACACACACACACACCGACAACACACACACACACAAACCGACAACACACACACACACCGACAACACACACACACACACACAAACACACACCGACAACACACACACACAAACACCGACAACACACACACACACACCGACAACACACAGACACACACCGACAACACACACACACACACACACACACACACACCGACAACACACACACACACACACCGACAACACACACACACACACACACCGACAACACACACACACACACACCGACAACACACACACACACACACCGACAACACACACACACACCGACAACACACACACACACACACACTGACAACACACACACACCGACAACACACACACACACCGACAACACACACACACACACCGACAACACACACACACACACACACCGACAACACACACACACACACCAACAACACACACACACACACAACGACAACACACACACACACCGGCAACACACACACACCGACAACACACACACACACACACACCGACAACACACACACACACACACCGACAACACACACACACACCGACAACACACACACACACACACTGACAACACACACACACCGACAACACACACACACACACACACACCGACAACACACACACACACCGACAACACACACACACACACACACTGACAACACACACACACACACACACCGACAACACACACACACACACACCGACAACACACACACACACACACACACCGACAACACACACACACCGACACACACACACAACACACACACACTGACAACACACACACACAGACACACCGACAACACACAGACACACACCGACAACACACACACACACACACACACAAACCGACAACACACACACACACACCGACAACACACACACACACACACACACCGACAACACACACACACACCGACAACACATACACACACACCGACAACACACACACACCGACAACACACACACACACACACACACACATACACACACCGACCACACACACACACACACCGACAACACACACACACACACACCGACAACACACACACACACACCGACAACACACACACACACACACCGACAACACACACACAAACACCGACAACAAACACACACACAACGACAACACACACACATCGGCAACACACACACACACACCGACAACACACACACACACACACACCGACAACACACACACACACACACCGACAACACACACACACACCGACAACACACACACACACACACTGACAACACACACACACACACCGACAACACACACACACACACACAACACACACACACACCGACAACACACACACACACACACCGACAACACACACACACACACCGACAACACACACCGACAACACACACACACACACACACACACACACACACCGACAACACACACACACACACACCGACAACACACACACACACACACACACACCGACAACACACACACACCGACACACACACACAACACACACACACCGACAACACACACACACACACACCGACAACACACAGACACACACCGACAACACACACACACACACACACAAACCGACAACACACACACACACACACCGACAACACACACACACACACCGACAACACACACACACACACACACCGACAACACACACACACACACACCGACAACACATAAACACACAAACACCGACAACACACACACACACACACTGACAACACACACACATACACACCGACAACACACACACACACACCGACAACACACACACACACACCGACAACACACACACACACACACCGACAACACACACACACACACACACACACACACACACACACCGACAACACACACACACACACACCGACAACACACACACACACACCGACAACACACACACACACCGACAACACACACACACACACACACACCGACAACACACACACACACACACACCGACAACACACACACACACACCGACAACACACACACACACACACACACACCGACAACACACACACACACACACACTGACAACACACACACACACACCGACAACACACACACACACACCGACAACACACACACACACACACCGACAACACACACAAACCGACAACACACACACACACACCGACAACACACACACACACACCGACAACACACACACACACAAACAACACACACACACACACACAACGACAACACACACACACACACACCGACAAAAAATAAACACACACACACTGACAACACACACACACACACACACTGACAACACACACACATACACACCGACAACACACACACACACACACACACACACACCGACAACACACACACACAAACACCGACAACACACACACACACACCGACAACACACACACACACACCGACAACACACACACACACACACACACACACACACACACCGACAACACACACACACACACACCGACAACACACACACACACACACCGACAACACACACACACACCGACAACACACACACACACACACACACACACACCGACAACACACACACACACACCAACAACACACACACACACACAACGACAACACACACACACACACCGGCAACACACACACACACACCGACAACACCACACACACACACACACACCGACAACACACACACACACACACCGACAACACACACACACACCGACAACACACACACACACACACTGACAACACACACACACCGACAACACACACACACACACAACACACACACACACACACCGACAACACACACACACACACACCGACAACACACACACACACACACACACCGACAACACACACACACACACACACTGACAACACACACACACACACACACCGACAACACACACACACACCGACAACACACACACACACACACACACCGACAACACACACACACACCGACACACACACACAACACACACACACCGACAACACACACACACAGACACACCGACAACACACAGACACACACCGACAACACACACACACACACACACACCGACAACACACACACACACACACACTGACAACACACACAGACACACACACCGACAACACACACACACACACACCGACAACACACACACACACACACACACCGACAACACACACACACCGACACACACACACAACACACACACACCGACAACACACACACACAGACACACCGACAACACACAGACACACACCGACAACACACACACACACACACACACAAACCGACAACACACACACACACACCGACAACACACACACACACCGACAACACACACACACACACCGACAACACACACACACCGACAACACACACACACACACACACATACACACACCGACCACACACACACACACACCGACAACACACACACACACACACCGACAACACACACACACACACCGACAACACACACACACACACACCGACAACACACACACAAACACCGACAACAAACACACACACAACGACAACACACACACATCGGCAACACACACACACACACCGACAACACACACACACACACACACACACCGACAACACACACACACACACACCGACAACACACACACACACCGACAACACACACACACACACACTGACAACACACACACACACACCGACAACACACACACACACACACAACACACACACACACCGACAACACACACACACACACACCGACAACACACACACACACACCGACAACACACACCGACAACACACACACACACACACACACACACACACACACACCGACAACACACACACACACACACCGACAACACACACACACACACACACCGACAACACACACACACAAACACCGACAACACACACACACACACCGACAACACACACACACACAACGACAACACACACACATCGGCAACACACACACACACACCGACAACACACACACACACACACACCGACAACACACACACACACACACCGACAACACACACACACACCGACAACACACACACACACACACTGACAACACACACACACACACCGACAACACACACACACACACACAACACACACACACACCGACAACACACACACACCGACACACACACACAACACACACACACACCGACAACACACACACACACACCGACAACACACACACACACACACACCGACAACACACACACACACACACCGACAACACACACACAAACACACACCGACAACACACACACACCGACACACACACACAACACACACACACCGACAACACACACACACACACCGACAACACACACACACACACCGACAACACACACACACACACAAACCGACAACACACACACACACACACCGACAACACACACACACACACACCGACAACACACACACACACCAACAACACACACACACCGACAACACACACACACACACACACACCGACAACACACACACACAACACACACACACACACCGACAACACACACACACACCGACAACACACACACACACACCGACAACACACACACACACCGACAACACACACACACACACCGACAACACACACACACACAAACCGACAACACACACACACACCGACAACACACACACACACACACAAACACACACCGACAACACACACACACAAACACCGACAACACACACACACACACCGACAACACACACACACACACCGACAACACACACACACACACACACACACACACACACACCGACAACACACACACACACACACCGACAACACACACACACACACACACCGACAACACACACACACACACACCGACAACACACACACACACACACCGACAACACACACACACACCGACAACACACACACACACACACACTGACAACACACACACACCGACAACACACACACACACCGACAACACACACACACACACCGACAACACACACACACACACACACCGACAACACACACACACACACCAACAACACACACACACACACAACGACAACACACACACACACACCGGCAACACACACACACCGACAACACACACACACACACACACCGACAACACACACACACACACACCGACAACACACACACACACCGACAACACACACACACACACTGACAACACACACTCCGACAACACACACACACACACACACACCGACAACACACACACACACCGACAACACACACACACACACACACTGACAACACACACACACACACACACACCGACAACACACACACACACACACCGACAACACACACACACACACACACACCGACAACACACACACACCGACACACACACACAACACACACACACTGACAACACACACACACAGACACACCGACAACACACAGACACACACCGACAACACACACACACACACACACACAAACCGACAACACACACACACACACCGACAACACACACACACACACACACCGACAACACACACACACCGACAACACACACACACACACCGACAACACACACACACCGACAACACACACACACACACACACACACATACACACACCGACCACACACACACACACACCGACAACACACACACACACACACCGACAACACACACACACACACCGACAACACACACACACACACACCGACAACACACACACAAACACCGACAACAAACACACACACAACGACAACACACACACATCGGCAACACACACACACACACCGACAACACACACACACACACACACCGACAACACACACACACACACACCGACAACACACACACACACCGACAACACACACACACACACACTGACAACACACACACACACACCGACAACACACACACACACACACAACACACACACACACCGACAACACACACACACACACACCGACAACACACACACACACACCGACAACACACACCGACAACACACACACACACACACACACACACACACCGACAACACACACACACACACACCGACAACACACACACACACACACACTGACAACACACACACACACACACCGACAACACACACACACACACACACTGACAACACAAACACACACACACACCGACAACACACACACACACACACCGACAACACACACACACACACACACACACCGACAACACACACACACCGACACACACACACAACACACACACACCGACAACACACACACACACACACCGACAACACACAGACACACACCGACAACACACACACACACACACACAAACCGACAACACACACACACACACACCGACAACACACACACACACACCGACAACACACACACACACACACACACCGACAACACACACACACACACACCGACAACACATAAACACACAAACACCGACAACACACACACACACACACTGACAACACACACACATACACACCGACAACACACACACACACACCGACAACACACACACACACACCGACAACACACACACACACACACCGACAACACACACACACACACACACACACACACCGACAACACACACACACACACACCGACAACACACACACACACACCGACAACACACACACACACCGACAACACACACACACACACACACACCGACAACACACACACACACACACACCGACAACACACACACACACACCGACAACACACACACACACACACACACACCGACAACACACACACACACACACACTGACAACACACACACACACACCGACAACACACACACACACACCGACAACACACACACACACACACCGACAACACACACAAACCGACAACACACACACACACACACCGACAACACACACACACACACCGACAACACACACACACACAAACAACACACACACACACACACAACGACAACACACACACACACACACCGACAAAAAATAAACACACACACACTGACAACACACACACACACACACACTGACAACACACACACATACACACCGACAACACACACACACACACACACACACACACCGACAACACACACACACAAACACCGACAACACACACACACACACCGACAACACACACACACACACCGACAACACACACACACACACACACACACACACACACACCGACAACACACACACACACACACCGACAACACACACACACACACACCGACAACACACACACACACCGACAACACACACACACACACACACACACACACCGACAACACACACACACACACCAACAACACACACACACACACAACGACAACACACACACACACACCGGCAACACACACACACACACCGACAACACACACACACACACACCGACAACACACACACACACACACACACCGACAACACACACACACACCGACAACACACACACACACACACTGACAACACACACACACCGACAACACACACACACACACAACACACACACACACACACCGACAACACACACACACACACACCGACAACACACACACACACACACACACCGACAACACACACACACACACACACTGACAACACACACACACACACACACCGACAACACACACACACACACACCGACAACACACACACACACACACACACCGACAACACACACACACACCGACACACACACACAACACACACACACCGACAACACACACACACAGACACACCGACAACACACAGACACACACCGACAACACACACACACACACACCGACAACACACACACACACACACACTGACAACACACACACACACACACACCGACAACACACACACACACACACCGACAACACACACACACACACACACACCGACAACACACACACACCGACACACACACACAACACACACACACCGACAACACACACACACAGACACACCGACAACACACAGACACACACCGACAACACACACACACACACACACACAAACCGACAACACACACACACACACCGACAACACACACACACCGACAACACACACACACACCGACAACACACACACACACACCGACAACACACACACACCGACAACACACACACACACACACACATACACACACCGACAACACACACACACACACACCGACAACACACACACACACACACCGACAACACACACACACACACCGACAACACACACACACACACACCGACAACACACACACAAACACCGACAACAAACACACACACAACGACAACACACACACATCGGCAACACACACACACACACCGACAACACACACACACACACCGACAACACACACACACACACACCGACAACACACACACACACCGACAACACACACACACACACACTGACAACACACACACACACACCGACAACACACATACACACACACAACACACACACACACCGACAACACACACACACACACACACCGACAACACACACACACCGACACACACACACAACACACACACACACACCGACAACACACACACACACACCGACAACACACACACACACACCGACAACACACACACACACACACCGACAACACACACACAAACACCGACAACAAACACACACACAACGACAACACACACACATCGGCAACACACACACACACACCGACAACACACACACACACACACACCGACAACACACACACACACACACCGACAACACACACACACACCGACAACACACACACACACACACTGACAACACACACACACACACCGACAACACACACACACACACACAACACACACACACACCGACAACACACACACACACACACCGACAACACACACACACACACCGACAACACACACACACACACACCGACAACACACACACACACACCGACAACACACACACACACACACACCGACAACACACACACACCGGCAACACACACACACACACCGACAACACACACACACACACACACACCGACAACACACACACACACACCGGCAACACACACACACACACCGATAACACACACACACACACACCGACAACACACACACACACACACACTGACAACACACACACACACACACACACCGACAACACACACACACACACACCGACAACACACACACACACACACCGACAACACACACACACACACCGACAACACACACACACACACACACCGACAACACACACACACCGACAACACACACACACACAAACACACCGACAACACACACACACACACACACCGACAACACATACACACACACACACACCGACAACACACACACACACACCGAGAACACACACACACACACACCGACAACACACACACACACACACACACCGATAACACACACACACCGACAACACACACACACACACCGACAACACACACACACACACACCGACAACACACACACACACACCGACAACACACACACACACACCGACAACACACACACACACACACACCGACAACACACACACACACACCGACAACACACACACACACACACCGACAACACACACACACACACACACCGACAACACACACACACACACACCGACAACACACACACACCGACAACACACACACACACACTTCCCGACAACACACACACACACACACCGACAACACACACACACACCGACAACACACACACACACACCGACAACACACACACACACACACCGACAACACACACACACACACACAACACACACACACACCGACAACACTCACACACACAAACACACCGACAACACACACACACACACACACCGACAACACACACACACACACCGACAACACACACACACACACCGACAACACACACACACACACCGACAACACACACACACACACCGACAACACACCGACAACACACACACACACACACACCGACAACGCACACACACACACACACTGACAACACACACACACACACACACACCGACAACACACACACACACACACACACCGACAATACACACACACACACACACACACACACACCGACAACACACACACACACACACACACACCGACAACACACACCGACAACACACACACACACACACACACACACTCGGACAACACACACACACACCGACAACACACACACACACAACACACACACACACACCGACAACACACACACACACACACCGACAACACACACACACAAACACTGACAACACACACACACACACCCACAACACACACACACACACACCGACAACACACACACACACACCGACAACACACACACACACCGACAACACACACACACACACACACACACACCGACAACACACACACACACACCGGCAACACACACACACACCGACAACACACACACACACACACCGACAACACACACACACACACCGACAACACACACACACACACACCGACAACACACACACACCTACAACACACACACACACACACACACCGACAACACACACACACCGACAACACACACACACACACCGACAACACACACACACACACACACACCGACAACACAACCACACACACCGACAACACACACACACACACACACCGACAACACACACACACACACACCGACAACACACACACACACACACACCGACAACACACACACACACCGACAACACACACACAAACACCGACAACACACACACACACACCGACAACACACACACACACACACCGACAACACACACACACACACCGACAACACACACACACACACCGACAACACACACACACACACACACCGACAACACACACACACACACACCGACAACACACACACACACACCGACAACACACACACACACACACCGACAACACACACACACACACACACCGACAACACACACACACACACACCGACAACACACACACACCGACAACACACACACACACACTTCCCGACAACACACACACACACACACCGACAACACACACACACACACACCGACAACACACACACACACACCGACAACACACACACACACACACACCGACAACACACACACACACACCGACAACACTCACACACACAACACACACACACTGACAACACACACACACCGACAACAAACACACACACACACCGACAACACACACACACACACACACAACACACACACACACCGACAACACACACACACACAAACACACCGACAACACACACACACACACACACCGACAACACACACACACACACCGACAACACACACACACACACCGACAACACACACACACACACCGACAACACACACACACACACCGACAACACACCGACAACACACACACACACACACACCGACAACGCACACACACACACACACTGACAACACACACACACACACACACACACACACCGACAACACACACACACACACACCGACAATACACACACACACACACACACACACACACACCGACAACACACACACACACACACACCACACCGACAACACACACACACCGACAACACACACACACACACACACACTCGGACAACACACACACACACCGACAACACACACACACACAACACACACACACACACCGACAACACACCGACAACACACACACACACACACACCGACAACGCACACACACACACACACTGACAACACACACACACACACACACACACACACGACAACACACACACACACACACACACACACACACACCGACAACACACACACACACACACACACACACCGACAACACACACACACCGACAACACACACACACACACACACACTCGGACAACACACACACACACCGACAACACACACACACACACCGACAACACACACACACACACACACCCGACAACACAACCACACACACCGACAACACACACACACACACACACCGACAACACACACACACACACACCGACAACACACACACACACACACACCGACAACACACACACACACCGACAACACACACACAAACACCGACAACACACACACACACACCGACAACACACACACACACACACCGACAACACACACACACACACCGACAACACACACACACACACCGACAACACACACACACACACACACCGACAACACACACACACACACACCGACAACACACACACACACACCGACAACACACACACACACACACCGACAACACACACACACACACACACCGACAACACACACACACACACACCGACAACACACACACACCGACAACACACACACACACACCCCGACAACACACACACACACACACCGACAACACACACACACACACACCGACAACACACACACACACACCGACAACACACACACACACACACACCGACAACACACACACACACACCGACAACACCACACACACAACACACACACACACACACCGACAACACACACACACACACACCGACAACACACACACACACACCACACACACCGACAACACACACACACCAAAAACACACACACCGACAACACACACACACACACCGACAACACACACACACACACCGACAACACACACACACACACCGACAACACACACACACACACACACACACCGACAACACACACACACTGACAACACACACACCGACAACACACACACACACACCGACAACACACACACACACCGACAACACACACACACACACACTGACAACACACACACACACACACCGACAACACACACACACACACACACACCGACAACACACACACACACCGACAACACACACACCACACACACCGACAACACACACACACACACCGGCAACACACACACACACACACCGATAACACACACACACACACACCGACAACACACACACACACACACTGACAACACACACACACACACACCGACAACACACACACACACACACCGACAACACACACACACACACACCGACAACACACACACACACACCGACAACACACACACACACACACACCGACAACACACACACACCGACAACACACACACACACACACCGACAACACACACACACCGACAACACACACACACACACCGACAACACACACACACACACACACCGACAACACAACCACACACACCGACAACACACACACACACACACACCGACAACACACACACACACACACCGACAACACACACACACACACACACACACACCGACAACACACACACACCGATAAAACACACACACCGACAACACACACACACACACCGACAACACACACACACACCGACAACACACACACACACACCGACAACACACACACACACACCGACAACACACACACACACACACCGACAACACACACACACACACACCGACAACACACACACACACACACCGACAACACACACACACCGACAACACACACACACACACACCGACAACACACACACACACACCGACAACACACACACACCACACACACACACACACACACCGACAACACACACACACACACACCGACAACACACACACACACACACACACACACACACACACACACCGACAACACACACACACACACACCGACAACACACACACACACACACACACACACACACACACACACACACCGACAACACACACACACACACCGACAACACACACACACACACCGACAACACACACACACACACACACGACAACACACACACACACACACCGACAACACACACACACACACACACACCACACACACACACACACACACACCGACAACACACACACACACACCGACAACACACACACACACACCGACAACACACACACACACACACACCGACAACACACACACACCGACAACACACACACACACACACCGACAACACACACACACACACACCGACAACACACACACACACCGACAACACACACACACAACACACACACACACACACCGACAACACACACACACACACACCGACAACACACACACACACCGACAACACACACACACACACACACACACACACACACACACACCGACAACACACACACACACCGACAACACACACACACACACACACCGACAACACACACACACACACACCGACAACACACACACACACACACACACACACACACACACACACACACACCGACAACACACACACACACACCGACAACACACACACACACACCGACAACACACACACACACACCGACAACACACACACACACACACACACACCGACAACACACACACACCGACAACACACACACACACAACACACACACACACACCGACAACACACACACACACACCGACAACACACACACACACACACGACAACACACACACACACACACGACAACACACACACACACACACACCGACAACACACACACACACACACCGACAACACACACACACACACACCGACAACACACACACACACACCGACAACACACACACACACACACCGACAACACACACACACACACACCGACAACACACACACACACACCGACAACACACACACACACAACACCGACAACACACACACACACACCGACAACACACACACACACACACCGACAACACACACACACACACCGACAACACACACACACACACACCGACAACACACACACACCGACAACACACACACACACACACCGACAACACACACACACACGACACACACACACACACACCGACAACACACACACACACACACGACACACACACACACACACCGACACACACACACACACACCGACAACACACACACACACACCGACAACACACACACACACACACCGACAACACACACACACACACCGACAACACACACACACACACCGACAACACACACACACACCGACAACACACACACACACACACGACACACACACACACACACACCGACAACACACACACACACACACACACCGACAACACACACACACACACCGACAACACACACACACACACACCGACAACACACACACACACACCGACAACACACACACACACACACCGACAACACACACACACACACACCGACAACACACACACACACACACTGACAACACACACACACACACACCGACAACACACACACACACACACCGACAACACACACACACACACACCGACAACACACACACACACACCGACAACACACACACACACACACACCGACAACACACACACACCGACAACACACACACACACACCGACAACACACACACACCGACAACACACACACACACACCGACAACACACACACACACACACACCGACAACACAACCACACACACCGACAACACACACACACACACACACCGACAACACACACACACACACACCGACAACACACACACACACACACACACACACCGACAACACACACACACCGATAAAACACACACACCGACAACACACACACACACACCGACAACACACACACACACCGACAACACACACACACACACCGACAACACACACACACACACCGACAACACACACACACACACACCGACAACACACACACACACACACCGACAACACACACACACACACACCGACAACACACACACACCGACAACACACACACACACACACCGACAACACACACACACACACCGGCAACACACACACACACCGACAACACACACACACACACACCGACAACACACACACACACACACCGACAACACACACACACACCGACAACACACACACACAACACACACACACACACACCGACAACACACACACACACACACCGACAACACACACACACACACCGACAACACACACACACACACACACCGACAACACACACACACACACCGACAACACACACACACACACCTACAACACACACACACACCGACAACACACACACACACACACACACACCGACAACACACACACACTGACAACACACACACACACAACACACACACACACACCGACAACACACACACACACCGACAACACACACACACACACACTGACAACACACACACACACACACCGACAACACACACACACACACACACACCGACAACACACACACACACCGACAACACACACACACACACACCGACAACACACACACACACACCGGCAACACACACACACACACCGATAACACACACACACACACACCGACAACACACACACACACACACTGACAACACACACACACACACACCGACAACACACACACACACACACCGACAACACACACACACACACACCGACAACACACACACACACACCGACAACACACACACACACACACACCGACAACACACACACACCGACAACACACACACACACACACCGACAACACACACACACCGACAACACACACACACACACCGACAACACACACACACACACACACACCGACAACACAACCACACACACCGACAACACACACACACACACACACCGACAACACACACACACACACACCGACAACACACACACACACACACACACACACCGACAACACACACACACCGATAAAACACACACACCGACAACACACACACACACACCGACAACACACACACACACACCTACAACACACACACACACACACCGACAACACACACACACACACACACACACACACCGACAACACACACACACACTGACAACACACACACACACAACACACACACACACACCGACAACACACACACACACCGACAACACACACACACACACACTGACAACACACACACACACCGAAAACACACACACACACACACACACCGACAACACACACACACACACACCAACAACACACACACACACACACACACCGACAACACACACACACACACCGGCAACACACACACACACACCGATAACACACACACACACACACACCGACAACACACACACACACACACTGACAACACACACACACACACACACACCGACAACACACACACACACACACCGACAACACACACACACACACACCGACAACACACACACACACACCGACAACACACACACACACACACACCGACAACACACACACACCGACAACACACACACACACACACCGACAACACACACACACACACACCGACAACACACACACACACCGACAACACACACACACAACACACACACACACACACCGACAACACACACACACACACACCGACAACACACACACACACACCGACAACACACACACACACACACACCGACAACACACACACACACACCGACAACACACACACACACCTACAACACACACACACACACCGACAACACACACACACACACACACACACCGACAACACACACACACTGACAACACACACACACACAACACACACACACACACCGACAACACACACACACACCGACAACACACACACACACACACTGACAACACACACACACACACACCGACAACACACACACACACACACACACCGACAACACACACACACACCGACAACACACACACACACACACCGACAACACACACACACACACCGGCAACACACACACACACACACACCGATAACACACACACACACACACCGACAACACACACACACACACACTGACAACACACACACACACACACCGACAACACACACACACACACACCGACAACACACACACACACACACCGACAACACACACACACACACCGACAACACACACACACACACACACACCGACAACACACACACACCGACAACACACACACACACACACCGACAACACAACCACACACACCGACAACACACACACACACACACACCGACAACACACACACACACACACCGACAACACACACACACACACACACACACACACCGACAACACACACACAACGATAAAACACACACACCGACAACACACACACACACACCGACAACACACACACACACACACCGACAACACACACACACACACACCGACAACACACACACACACACACACACACACCGACAACACACACACACCGATAAAACACACACACCGACAACACACACACACACACCGACAACACACACACACACCGGCAACACACACACACACCGACAACACACACACACACCGACAACACACACACACACACACCGACAACACACACACACACCGACAACACACACACACAACACACACACACACACACCGACAACACACACACACACACACCGACAACACACACACACACACACCGACAACACACACACACACACACACCGACAACACACACACAAACACACCGACAACACACACACACACACCGACAACACACACACACACACCGACAACACACACACACACACCGACAACACACACACACACACACAACACACACACACACACACACACACCGACAACACACACACACACACCGACAACACACACACACACACCTACAACACACACACACACACACCGACAACACACACACACACACACACACACACCGACAACACACACACACACTGACAACACACACACACACAACACACACACACACACCGACAACACACACACACACCGACAACACACACACACACACACTGACAACACACACACACACCGACAACACACACACACACACACACACCGACAACACACACACACACACACCGACAACACACACACACACACACACACCGACAACACACACACACACACCGGCAACACACACACACACACCGATAACACACACACACACACACCGACAACACACACACACACACACTGACAACACACACACACACACACACACCGACAACACACACACACACACACCGACAACACATACACACACACACCGACAACACACACACACACACCGACAACACACACACACACACACACCGACAACACACACACACCGACAACACACACACACACAAACACACCGACAACACACACACACACACCGACAACACATACACACACACACACACACCGACAACACACACACACACACCGAGAACACACACACACACACACCGACAACACACACACACACACACACACCGATAACACACACACACCGACAACACACACACACACACCGACAACACACACAGACACACACCGACAACACACACACACACACCGACAACACACACACACACACCGAAAACACACACACACACACACACCGACAACACACACACACACACACCGACAACACACACACACACACCGACAACACACACACACACCGACAACACACACACACACACACACACACCAACAACACACACACACACACCGACAACACACACACACACACCGACAACACACACACACACCGACAACACACACACACACCGACAACACACACACACACCTACCACACACACACACACACACAACGACAACACACACACACCGACAAGACACACACACACACACACACACCGACAACACACACACACACACACCGACAACACACACACACACACAACACACAAACACACCGACAACACACACACACACACACACACCGACAACACACACACACACACCGACAACACACACACACACACACCGACAACACACCGACAACACACACACACAGACACACCGACAACACACACACACCGACAACACACACACACACACACACCGACAACACACACACACACACACACACCGACAACACACACACACACACCGACAACACACACACACACGCACCGACAACACACACACACCGACAACACACACACACACACCGACAACACACACACACACACACCGACAACACACACACACACACACCGACAACACACACACACACACACCTACCACACACACACACACCGACAACACACCGACTACACGCACACACACACCGACAACACACACACACCGACAACACACACACACACACACCGACAACACAGACACACACACACACCGACAACACACACACACACACTGACAACACACACACACACACCGACAACACACACACACACACCGACAACACACACACACACACCGACAACACACACACACACACCGACAACACACACACACACACCGACAACACACACACACACCGACAACACACACACACACACCGACAACACACACCCACACACACACACCAGCAACACACTCACACACACCGACAACACACACACACACACACCGACAACACACACACACACACCGACAACACACACACACACACTGACAACACACACACACACACCGACAACACACACACACACCGACAACACACACACACAGACAACACACACACACACACAACGACAACACACACACACACACCGACAACACACACACACACACACCGACAACACACACACACACACACCGACAACACACACACACACACACTGACAACACACACACACACACCGACAACACACACACACACCGACAACACACACACACAGACAACACACACACACACACCGACAACACACACACACACACATCGACAACACAGACACACACACACTGACAACACACACACACACACACACCGACAACACACACACACACACTGACAACACACACACACACCGACAACACACACACACAGACAACACACACACACACACCGACAACACACACACACACACACCGACAACACACACACACACCGACAACACACACACACACCTACCACACACACACACACACCGACAACACACCGACAACACACACACACACACCGACAACACACACACACCGACAACACACACACACACCTACCACACACACACCCACACCGACAACACACCGACAACACACACACACACACCGACAACACACACACACCGACAACACACACACACACACACACCGACAACACACACACACACACACCGACAACACACACACACACAACCCACACACACACCGACAACACACACACACACACACACACCGACAACACACACACACACACACCGACAACACACACACACACACACACCGACAACACACACTCACACACACACCGACAAAACACACACACAAACACACACACACACACACACACACACACCGACAACACACACACACACACCGACAACACACACACACACACACCGACAACACACACACACACACCGACAACACACACACACACACCGACAACACACACACACACACACACACACACCAACAACAAACACACACACACCGACAACACACACACACACACCGACAACACACACACACACCGACAACACACACACACACCGACAACACACACACACACCTACCACACACACACACACACACACAACGACAACACACACACACCGACAAGACACACACACACACACACCGACAATACACACACACACACACCGACAACACACACACACACACAACACACAAACACACCGACAACACACACACACACACACACACCGACAACACACACACACACACCGGCAACACACACACACACACACCGACAACACACCGACAACACACACACACAGACACACCGACAACACACACACACCGACAACACACACACACACACACACACACCGAAAACACACACACACACACACACACCGACAACACACACACACACACCGACAACACACACACACACGCACCGACAACACACACACACCGACAACACACACACACACACCGACAACACACACACACACACAACACACAAACACACCGACAACACACACACACACACACACACCGACAACACACACACACACACCGGCAACACACACACACACACACCGACAACACACCGACAACACACACACACAGACACACCGACAACACACACACACCGACAACACACACACACACACACACACACCGACAACACACACACACACACACACACACCGACAACACACACACACACACCGACAACACACACACACACGCACCGACAACACACACACACCGACAACACACACACACACACCGACAACACACACACACACACACCGACAACACACACACACACACACCGACAACACACACACACACACACCTACCACACACACACACACCGACAACACACCGACAACACGCACACACACCGACAACACACACACACCGACAACACACACACACACACACACACCGACAACACAGACACACACACACACCGACAACACACACACACACACTGACAACACACACACACACACCGACAACACACACACACAGACAACACACACACACACACACCGACAACACACACACACACACCGACAACACACACACACACACCGACAACACACACACACACACACACACACACACCGACAACACAAACACACACACACACCGACAACACACACACACACACCGACAACACACACACACACACTGACAACACACACACACACACCGACAACACACACACACACACACCGACAACACACACACACAGACAACACACACACACACCGACAACACAGACACACACACACACCGACAACACACACACACACACACCGACAACACACACACACACACCGACAACACAGACACACACACACACCGACAACACACACACACAGACAACACACACACACACCGACAACACACACACACACACACACCGACAACACAGACACACACACACACCGACAACACACACACACACACACCGACAACACACACACACACACCGACAACACAGACACACACACACACCGACAACACACACACACACACACACCCACAACACTCACACACACACTGACAACACACACACACACCGACAACACACACACACACACACACACCGACAACACACACACACACCGACAAAACACACACACAGACAACACACACACACACACACACCGACAACACACACACACACACACACCGACAACACAGACACACACACACACCGACAACACACACACACACACACACACCGACAACACACACACACACACACCGACAACACACACACACACCGACAACACACACACACAGACAACACACACACACACCGACAACACACACACACACACACACCGACAACACAGACACACACACACACCGACAACACACACACACACACACACACACCGACAACACACACACACACTGACAACACACACACACACACACCGACAACACACACACACACACCGACAACACACACACACAGACAACACACACACACACACACACACCGACAACACACACACACACACACACCGACAACACACACACACACAACACACACACACACACACACACACACTGACAACACACACACACACACACCGACAACACACACACACACACACCGACAACACACACACACACACCGACAACACACACACACACACCGACAACACACACACACACCGACAACACACACACCGACAACACACACACACACACACACACCAGCAACACACACACACACACCGACAACACACACACACACACTGACAACACACACACACACACCGACAACACACACACACACCGACAACACACACACACAGACAACACACACACACACACACCGACAACACACACACACACACACTGACAACACACACACACACACCGACAACACACACACACACCGACAACACACACACACAGACAACACACACACACACACACCGACAACACACACACACACGCACCGACAACACACACACACCGACAACACACACACACACACCGACAACACACACACACACACACCGACAACACACACACACACACACCGACAACACACACACACACACACCTACCACACACACACACACCGACAACACACCGACAACACGCACACACACACCGACAACACACACACACCGACAACACACACACACACACACACACCGACAACACAGACACACACACACACCGACAACACACACACACACACACTGACAACACACACACACACACCGACAACACACACACACACACCGACAACACACACACACACACCGACAACACACACACACACACCGACAACACACACACACACACCGACAACACACACACACACCGACAACACACACACACACACCGACAACACACACCCACACACACACACCAGCAACACACTCACACACACCGACAACACACACACACACACACCGACAACACACACACACACACCGACAACACACACACACACACTGACAACACACACACACACACCGACAACACACACACACACCGACAACACACACACACAGACAACACACACACACACACAACGACAACACACACACACACACCGACAACACACACACACACACACCGACAACACACACACACACACACCGACAACACACACACACACACACTGACAACACACACACACACACCGACAACACACACACACACCGACAACACACACACACAGACAACACACACACACACACACCGACAACACACACACACACACATCGACAACACAGACACACACACACTGACAACACACACACACACACACACCGACAACACACACACACACACTGACAACACACACACACACCGACAACACACACACACAGACAACACACACACACACACCGACAACACACACACACACACACCGACAACACACACACACACCGACAACACACACACACACCTACCACACACACACACACACCGACAACACACCGACAACACACACACACACACCGACAACACACACACACCGACAACACACACACACACCTACCACACACACACCCACACCGACAACACACCGACAACACACACACACACACCGACAACACACACACACCGACAACACACACACACACACACACCGACAACACACACACACACACACCGACAACACACACACACACAACCCACACACACACCGACAACACACACACACACACACACACCGACAACACACACACACACACACCGACAACACACACACACACACACACCGACAACACACACTCACACACACACCGACAAAACACACACACAAACACACACACACACACACACACACACACCGACAACACACACACACACACCGACAACACACACACACACACACCGACAACACACACACACACACCGACAACACACACACACACACCGACAACACACACACACACACACACACACACCAACAACACACACACACACACCGACAACACACACACACACACCGACAACACACACACACACCGACAACACACACACACACCGACAACACACACACACACCTACCACACACCCACACACACACAACGACAACACACACACACCGACAAGACACACACACACACACACCGACAATACACACACACACACACCGACAACACACACACACACACAACACACAAACACACCGACAACACACACACACACACACACACACCGACAACACACACACACACACCGGCAACACACACACACACACACCGACAACACACCGACAACACACACACACAGACACACCGACAACACACACACACCGACAACACACACACACACACACACACACCGAAAACACACACACACACACACACACCGACAACACACACACACACACCGACAACACACACACACACGCACCGACAACACACACACACCGACAACACACACACACACACACCGACAACACACACACACACACAACACACAAACACACCGACAACACACACACACACACACACACCGACAACACACACACACACACCGGCAACACACACACACACACACCGACAACACACCGACAACACACACACACAGACACACCGACAACACACACACACCGACAACACACACACACACACACACACACCGACAACACACACACACACACACACACACCGACAACACACACACACACACCGACAACACACACACACACGCACCGACAACACACACACACACACCGACAACACACACACACACACACACCGACAACACACACACACACACACCGACAACACACACACACACACACCCACACACACACACGACAACACACCACACACACACACACACCGACAACACACACACACACACACCGACAACACACACACACACACACACCGACAACACACACTCACACACACACCGACAACACACACACAAACACACACACACACACACACACACACACCGACAACACACACACACACACCGACAACACACACACACACACACCGACAACACACACACACACACCGACAACACACACACACACACCGACAACACACACACACACACACACACACACCACACACACACACACACACACACCGACAACACACACACACACACCGACAACACACACACACACCGACAACACACACACACACCGACAACACACACACACACCTACCACACACCCACACACACACAACGACAACACACACACACCGACAATACACACACACACACACCGACAACACACACACACACACAACACACAAACACACCGACAACACACACACACACACACACACACCGACAACACACACACACACACCGGCAACACACACACACACACACCGACAACACACCGACAACACACACACACAGACACACCGACAACACACACACACCGACAACACCACACACACACACACACACCGAACACACACACACACACACACACACCGACAACACACACACACACACCGACAACACACACACACACGCACCGACAACACACACACACCGACAACACACACACACACACACCGACAACACACACACACACGACAACACACACACACACCGACAACACACACACACACACACACACCGACAACACACACACACACACCGGCAACACACACACACACACACCGACAACACACCGACAACACACACACACAGACACACCGACAACACACACACACCGACAACACACACACACACACACACACACCGACAACACACACACACACACACACACCCGACAACACACACACACACACCGACAACACACACACACACGCACCGACAACACACACACACCGACAACACACACACACACACCCGACAACACACACACACACACACCGACAACACACACACACACACACCGACAACACACACACACACACACACCACCACACACACACACACCGACAACACACCGACAACACGCACACACACCGACAACACACACACACCGACAACACACACACACACACACACACCGACAACACAGACACACACACACACCGACAACACACACACACACACTGACAACACACACACACACACCGACAACACACACACACACCCGACAACACACACACACACACACCGACAACACACACACACACACCGACAACACACACACACACACCGACAACACACACACACACCACACACACACACCGACAACACAAACACACACACACACCGACAACACACACACACACACCGACAACACACACACACACACTGACAACACACACACACACACCGACAACACACACACACACACACCGACAACACACACACACAGACAACACACACACACACCGACAACACAGACACACACACACACCGACAACACACACACACACACACCGACAACACACACACACACACCGACAACACAGACACACACACACACCGACAACACACACACACAGACAACACACACACACACCGACAACACACACACACACACACACCGACAACACAGACACACACACACACCGACAACACACACACACACACACCGACAACACACACACACACACCGACAACACAGACACACACACACACCGACAACACACACACACACACACACCCACAACACTCACACACACACTGACAACACACACACACACCGACAACACACACACACACACACACCCCGACAACACACACACACACCGACAAAACACACACACAGACAACACACACACACACACACACCGACAACACACACACACACACACACCGACAACACAGACACACACACACACCGACAACACACACACACACACACACACCGACAACACACACACACACACACCGACAACACACACACACACCGACAACACACACACACAGACAACACACACACACACCGACAACACACACACACACACACACCGACAACACAGACACACACACACACCGACAACACACACACACACACACACACACCGACAACACACACACACACTGACAACACACACACACACACACCGACAACACACACACACACACCGACAACACACACACACAGACAACACACACACACACACACACACACCGACAACACACACACACACACACACCGACAACACACACACACACAACACACACACACACACACACACACACCGACAACACACACACACACACCGACAACACACACACACACACACCGACAACACACACACACACACCGACAACACACACACACACACCGACAACACACACACACACCGACAACACACACACCGACAACACACACACACACACACACACCAGCAACACACACACACACACCGACAACACACACACACACACTGACAACACACACACACACACCGACAACACACACACACACCGACAACACACACACACAGACAACACACACACACACACACCGACAACACACACACACACACATTGACAACACAGACACATACACACTGACAACACACACACACACACACACCGACAACACACACACACACACTGACAACACACACACACACCGACAACACACACACACAGACAACACACACACACACACCGACAACACACACACACACACACCGACAACACACACACACACCGACAACACACACACACACCTACCACACACACACACACACCGACAACACACCGACAACACACACACACACACCGACAACACACACACACCGACAACACACACACACACCTACCACACACACACCCACACCGACAACACACCGACAACACACACACACACACCGACAACACACACACACACAACACACACACACACACAACAACAACACACACACACACACACCGACAACACACACACACACACCGACAACACACACACACACACACACACACCGACAACACACACACACACACACCGACAACACACACACACACACACACCGACAACACACACACACACAAACCGACAACACACACACACACAACACACACACACACACCGACAACACACACACACACCGACAACACACACACACACACCGACAACACACACACACACACCAACAACACACACACACACACACACACACACCGACAACACACACACACCGACAACACACACACACACCGACAACACACACACACACACACACCGACAACACACACACACACACACACCGACAACACAGACACACACACACACCGACAACACACACACACACACACACACCGACAACACACACACACACACACCGACACACACACACACACACCGACAACACACACACACAGACAACACACACACACACCGACAACACACACACACACACACACCGACAACACAGACACACACACACACCGACAACACACACACACACACACACACACCGACAACACACACACACACTGACAACACACACACACACACACCGACAACACACACACACACACCGACAACACACACACACAGACAACACACACACACACACACACACACCGACAACACACACACACACACACACCGACAACACACACACACACAACACACACACACACACACACACACACCGACAACACACACACACACACCGACAACACACACACACACACACCGACAACACACACACACACACCGACAACACACACACACACACCGACAACACACACACACACCGACAACACACACACCGACAACACACACACACACACACACACCAGCAACACACACACACACACCGACAACACACACACACACACTGACAACACACACACACACACCGACAACACACACACACACCGACAACACACACACACAGACAACACACACACACACACACCGACAACACACACACACACACATTGACAACACAGACACATACACACTGACAACACACACACACACACACACCGACAACACACACACACACACTGACAACACACACACACACCGACAACACACACACACAGACAACACACACACACACACTGACAACACACACACACACACACCGACAACACACACACACACCGACAACACACACACACACCTACCACACACACACACACACCGACAACACACCGACAACACACACACACACACCGACAACACACACACACCGACAACACACACACACACCTACCACACACACACCCACACCGACAACACACCGACAACACACACACACACACCGACAACACACACACACACAACACACACACACACACAACAACAACACACACACACACACACCGACAACACACACACACACACCGACAACACACACACACACACACACACACGACAACACACACACACACACACCGACAACACACACACACACACACACCGACAACACACACACACACAAACCGACAACACACACACACACAACACACACACACACACCGACAACACACACACACACCGACAACACACACACACACACCGACAACACACACACACACACCAACAACACACACACACACACACACACACACCGACAACACACACACACCGACAACACACACACACACCGACAACACACACACACACACACACACCGACAACACACACACACACACCGACAACACATAAACACACACACACCGACAACACACACACACACACACTGACAACACACACACACACACACCGACAACACACACACACACACACACCGACAACACACACACACACACCGACAACACACACACACACACACACACACACCGACAACACACACACACACACACCGACATCAAACACACACACCGACAACACACACGCACACACCGACAACACACACACACACACACACACACACACCGACAACACACACACACCGACAACACTCACACACACCGACAACACACACACACACACCGACAACACACACACACACACCGACAACACACACACACACACACCGACAACACACACACACACACACCGACAACACACACACACACACACCGACAACACACACACACACACACACACACACACACTGACAACACACACACACACACACCGACAACAAACACACACACCGACAACACACACGCACACACCGACAACACACACACACACACACACACACACACCGACAACACACACACACCGACAACACTCACACACACCGACAACACACACACACACACCGACAACACACACACACACACCGACAACACACACACACACACACCGACAACACACACACACACACACCGACAACACACACACACACACACCGACAACACACACACACACACCGACAACACACACACACACACCCGACAAAACACACACACACACACCGACAACACACACACACACACACCGACAACACACACACACACACACCGACAACACACACACACACACACACACACCGACAACACACACACACCGACAACACACACACACACCGACAACACACACACACACACAACGACAACACACACACACCGACAACACATAAACACACACACACCGACAACACACACACACACACCGACAACACACACACACACCGACAACACACACACACACACCGACAACACACACACACACACCGACAACACACACACACACACACACACACACCGACAACACACACACACCGACAACACACACACACACCGACAACACACACACACACACACACCGACAACACACACACACACACCGACAACACAAAACACACACACACCGACAACACACACACACACACACTGACAACACACACACACACACACCGACAACACACACACACACACCGACAACACACACACACACACCGACAACACACACACACACCGACAACACACACACACACACACCGACAACAAACACACACACCGACAACACACACGCACACACCGACAACACACACACACACACACACACACACACCGACAACACACACACACCGACAACACTCACACACACCGACAACACACACACACACACCGACAACACACACACACACACCGACAACACACACACACACACACCGACAACACACACACACACACACCGACAACACACACACACACACACCGACAACACACACACACACACACACACACACACACACCGACAACACACACACACACACCGACAACAAACACACACACCGACAACACACACACACACACCGACAACACACACACACACACACACACACACACACCGACAACACACACACACCGACAACACTCACACACACCGACAACACACACACACCGACAACACACACACACACACCGACAACACACACACACACACACACCGACAACACACACACACACACACCGACAACACACACACACACACACCGACAACACACACACACACAACACACACACACACCGACAACACACACACACACACCGACACACACACACACACCGACAACACACACACGCACACACCGACAACACAACACACACACACACACCGACAACACACACACACGACACACACACACACACCGACAACACACACACACACACCGACAACACACACACACACACACCGACAACACACACACACACACCGACAACACACACACACACACACGACACACACACACACACACACCGACAACACACACACACACACACCGACAACACACACACACACACCGACAACACACACACACACACACACACCGACAACACACACACACACACACCGACAACACACACACACACACCGACAACACACACACACACACCGACAACACACACACACACACACACACACACACACACACACACCGACAACACACACACACACACCGACAACACACACACACACACCGACAACACACACACACACACACACACACACACCGACAACACACAACACACACACACACACGACACACACACACACACACACCGACAACACACACACACACACCGACAACACACACACACACACCGACAACACACACACACACACCGACAACACACACACACACACCGACAACACACACACACACACACGACACACACACGACAACACACACACACACACCGACAACACACACACACACACCGACAACACAACACACACACACCGACAACACACACACACACACACGACACACACACACACACACACACACCGACAACACACACACAACACGACACACACACACACACACACACACACACACACACACCGACAACACACACACACACACACCGACAACACACACACACACACACCGACAACACACACACACACACCGACAACACACACACACACACACACACGACAACACACACACACCGACAACACACACACACACCGACAACACACACACACACACCGACAACACAACACACACACACACCGACAACACACACACACACACACCGACAACACACACACACACACCGACAACACACACACACACAACACACACACACACACCGACAACACACACACACACACACCGACAACACACACACACACACCGACAACACACACACACACACCGACAACACACACACACACACACACACACGACACACACACACACACACCGACAACACACACACACACCGACAACACACACACACACACACACCGACAACACACACACACCGACAACACAACACACACACACCGACAACACACACACACACACACCGACAACACACACACACACACACCGACAACACACACACACACACACACCGACAACACACACACACACACCGACAACACACACACACACACACACACCGACAACACACACACACACCGACAACACACACACACACACCGACAACACACACGCACACACCGACAACACACACACACACACACACAGACACACACCGACAACACACACACACCGACAACACACACACACACCGACACACACACACACACACACCGACAACACACACACACACACACACGACAACACAGACACACACACACACCGACACACACACACACACACACACACACCGACAACACACACACACACACACCGACAACACACACACACACCGACAACACACACACACAGACAACACACACACACACCGACAACACACACACACACACACACCGACAACACAGACACACACACACACCGACAACACACACACACACACACACACACCGACAACACACACACACACTGACAACACACACACACACACACCGACAACACACACACACACACCGACAACACACACACACAGACAACACACACACACACACACACACACCGACAACACACACACACACACACACCGACAACACACACACACACAACACACACACACACACACACACACACCGACAACACACACACACACACCGACAACACACACACACACACACCGACAACACACACACACACACCGACAACACACACACACACACCGACAACACACACACACACCGACAACACACACACCGACAACACACACACACACACACACACCAGCAACACACACACACACACCGACAACACACACACACACACTGACAACACACACACACACACCGACAACACACACACACACCGACAACACCACACACACAGACAACACACACACACACACACCGACAACACACACACACACACATTGACAACACAGACACATACACACTGACACACACACACACACACACACCGACAACACACACACACACACTGACAACACCACACACACCGACAACACACACACACAGACAACACACACACACACACCGACAACACACACACACACACACCGACAACACACACACACAACCGACAACACACACACACACCTACCACACACACACACACACCGACAACACACCGACAACACACACACACACACCGACAACACACACACACCGACAACACACACACACACCTACCACACACACACCCACACCGACAACACACCGACAACACACACACACACACCGACAACACACACACACACACACACACACACACACACACACAACAACACACACACACACACACCGACAACACACACACACACACCGACAACACACACACACACACACACACACCGACAACACACACACACACACACCGACAACACACACACACACACACACCGACAACACACACACACACAAACCGACAACACACACACACACAACACACACACACACACCGACAACACACACACACACCGACAACACACACACACACACCGACAACACACACACACACACCAACAACACACACACACACACACACACACACCGACAACACACACACACCGACAACACACACACACACCGACAACACACACACACACACACACACCGACAACACACACACACACACCGACAACACATAAACACACACACACCGACAACACACACACACACACACTGACAACACACACACACACACACCGACAACACACACACACACACACACCGACAACACACACACACACACCGACAACACACACACACACACACACACACACCGACAACACACACACACACACACCGACATCAAACACACACACCGACAACACACACGCACACACCGACAACACACACACACACACACACACACACACCGACAACACACACACACCGACAACACTCACACACACCGACAACACACACACACACACCGACAACACACACACACACACCGACAACACACACACACACACACCGACAACACACACACACACACACCGACAACACACACACACACACACCGACAACACACACACACACACACACACACACACACTGACAACACACACACACACACACCGACAACAAACACACACACCGACAACACACACGCACACACCGACAACACACACACACACACACACACACACACCGACAACACACACACACCGACAACACTCACACACACCGACAACACACACACACACACCGACAACACACACACACACACCGACAACACACACACACACACACCGACAACACACACACACACACACCGACAACACACACACACACACACCGACAACACACACACACACAACACACACACACACCGACAAAACACACACACACACACCGACAACACACACACACACACACCGACAACACACACACGCACACACCGACAACACACACACACACACACACACACCGACACACACACACACCGACAACACACACACACACCGACAACACACACACACACACAACGACAACACACACACACCGACAACACATAAACACACACACACCGACAACACACACACACACACCGACAACACACACACACACCGACAACACACACACACACACCGACAACACACACACACACACCGACAACACACACACACACACACACACACACCGACAACACACACACACCGACAACACACACACACACCGACAACACACACACACACACACACCGACAACACACACACACACACCGACAACACATAAACACACACACACCGACAACACACACACACACACACTGACAACACACACACACACACACCGACAACACACACACACACACCGACAACACACACACACACACCGACAACACACACACACACCGACAACACACACACACACACACCGACAACAAACACACACACCGACAACACACACGCACACACCGACAACACACACACACACACACACACACACACCGACAACACACACACACCGACAACACTCACACACACCGACAACACACACACACACACCGACAACACACACACACACACCGACAACACACACACACACACACCGACAACACACACACACACACACCGACAACACACACACACACACACCGACAACACACACACACACACACACACACACACACACCGACAACACACACACACACACCGACAACAAACACACACACCGACAACACACACGCACACACCGACAACACACACACACACACACACACACACACACCGACAACACACACACACCGACAACACTCACACACACCGACAACACACACACACCGACAACACACACACACACACCGACAACACACACACACACACACACCGACAACACACACACACACACACCGACAACACACACACACACACACCGACAACACACACACACACAACACACACACACACCGACAAAACACACACACACACCGACAACACACACACACCGACAACACACACACGCACACACCGACAACACACACACACACACACACACACCGACAACACACACACACCGACAACACACACACACACCGACAACACACACACACACACACACAACGACAACACACACACACCGACAACACATAAACACACACACACCGACAACACACACACACACACACTGAGAACACACACACACACACACCGACAACACACACACACACACACCGACAACACAAACACACACCCCGACAACACACACACTCACACACACACCGACAACACACACACACACACACCGACAACACACACACACACACCGACAACACACACGCACACACCGACAACACACACACACACACACACACACACACACAGACACACACCGACAACACACACACACCGACAACACTCACACACACCGACAACACACACACACACACCGACAACACACACACACACACCGACAACACATAAACACACACACACCGACAACACACACACACACACACTGACAACACACACACACACCGACAACACACACACACACACACACCGACAACACACACACACACACCGACAACACACACACACACACCGACAACACACACACACACACACACACACACCGACAACACACACATACACACACTGACAACACACACACACACACACACACTGACAACACACACACACAGACAACACACACACACACACCGACAACACACACACACACACACCGACAACACAGACAAACACACACACCGACAACACACACACACACACACACACACCGATAACACACACACACACACACCGACAACACACACACACACCGACAACACACACACACACAACACACACACACACACCGACAACACACACACACACACAACGACAACACACACACACGCACACACCGACAACACACACACACACACACACACACACACACACCTACAACACACACACACCGACAACACTCACACACACCGACAACACACACACACACCGACAACACACACACACACACCGACAACACACACACACACACACCGACAACACACACACACACACACCGACAACACACACACACACACACCGACAACACACACACACACAACACACACACACACACCGACAACACACACACACACACACCGACAACACACACACACACACCGACAACACACACACACACACCGACAACACACACACACACACACACACACACACCGACAACACACACACACCGACAACACACACACACACCGACAACACACACACACACACACACGACAACACACACACACCGACAACACATAAACACACACACACCGACAACACACACACACACACACTGAGAACACACACACACACACACCGACAACACACACACACACACACACACCGACAACACACACACACACACCGACAACACACACACTCACACACACACCGACAACACACACACACACCGACAACACACACACACACACCGACAACACACACGCACACACCGACAACACACACACACACACACACAGACACACACCGACAACACACACACACCGACAACACTCACACACACCGACAACACACACACACACACCGACAACACACACACACACACCGACAACAAACAGACACACACCGACAACACACACACACACACACACACACACACACACCGACAACACACACACACACACACCGACAACACACACACACACCGACAACACACACACACACCGACAACACACACACACACACACACACCGACAACACACACACACACACCGACAACACATAAACACACACACACCGACAACACACACACACACACACTGACAACACACACACACACACCGACAACACACACACACACACACACCGACAACACACACACACACACCGACAACACACACACACACACACACACCGACAACACACACACACACACCGACAACAAACACACACACCGACAACACACACGCACACACCGACAACACACACACACACACACACACACACACCGACAACACACACACACCGACAACACTCACACACACCGACAACACACACACACACACCGACAACACACACACACACACCGACAACACACACACACACACACCGACAACACACACACACACACACCGACAACACACACACACACACACCGACAACACACACACACACACACACACACACACACTGACAACACACACACACACACACCGACAACAAACACACACACCGACAACACACACGCACACACCGACAACACACACACACACACACACACACACACACCGACAACACACACACACCGACAACACTCACACACACCGACAACACACACACACACACCGACAACACACACACACACACCGACAACACACACACACACACACCGACATCAAACACACACACCGACAACACACACGCACACACCGACAACACACACACACACACACACACACACCGACAACACACACACACCGACAACATTCACACACACCGACAACACACACACACACACCGACAACACACACACACACACCGACAACACACACACACACACACCGACAACACACACACACACACACCGACAACACACACACACACACACCGACAACACACACACACACACACACACACACACACACTGACAACACACACACACACACACCGACAACAAACACACACACCGACAACACACACGCACACACCGACAACACACACACACACACACACACACCGACAACACACACACACCGACAACACTCACACACACCGACAACACACACACACACACCGACAACACACACACACACACCGACAACACACACACACACACACCGACAACACACACACACACACACCGACAACACACACACACACACACCGACAACACACACACACACAACACACACACACACCGACAAAACACACACACACACACCGACAACACACACACACACACCGACAACACACACACGCACACACTGACAACACACACACACACACACACACACCGACAACACACACACACCGACAACACACACACACACCGACAACACACACACACACACAACGACAACACACACACACCGACAACACATAAACACACACACACCGACAACACACACACACACACCGACAACACACACACACACCGACAACACACACACACACACCGACAACACACACACACACACCGACAACACACACACACACACACACACACACCGACAACACACACACACCGACAACACACACACACACCGACAACACACACACACACACACACACCGACAACACACACACACACACCGACAACACATAAACACACACACACCGACAACACACACACACACACACTGACAACACACACACACACACACCGACAACACACACACACACACCGACAACACACACACACACACCGACAACACACACACACACACACACACACACACACCGACAACACACACACACACACACCGACAACAAACACACACACCGACAACACACACGCACACACCGACAACACACACACACACACACACACACACACACACACCGACAACACACACACACCGACAACACTCACACAAACCGACAACACACACACACACACCGACAACACACACACACACACCGACAACACACACACACACACACCGACAACACACACACACACACACCGACAACACACACACACACACCGACAACACACACACACACACACACACACACACACACACACACACCGACAACACACACACACACACCGACAACAAACACACACACCGACAACACACACGCACACACCGACAACACACACACACACACACACACACACACCGACAACACACACACACCGACAACACTCACACACACCGACAACACACACACACACACCGACAACACACACACACACACCGACAACACACACACACACACACACCGACAACACACACACACACACACCGACAACACACACACACACACACCGACAACACACACACACACAACACACACACACACCGACAAAACACACACACACACCGACAACACACACACACACACCGACAAAAAACACACACACACACCGACAACACACACACACACAACACACACACACACCGACAAAACACACACACACACCGACAACACACACACACACACCGACAACACACACACGCACACACCGACAACACACACACACACACACACACACCGACAACACACACACACCGACAACACACACACACACCGACAACACACACACACACACACACAACGACAACACACACACACCGACAACACATAAACACACACACACCGACAACACACACACACACACACTGAGAACACACACACACACACACCGACAACACACACACACACACACACCGACAACACAAACACACACCCCGACAACACACACACTCACACACACACCGACAACACACACACACACCGACAACACACACACACACACCGACAACACACACGCACACACCGACAACACACACACACACACACACACACACACACAGACACACACCGACAACACACACACACCGACAACACTCACACACACCGACAACACACACACACACACCGACAACACACACACACACACCGACAACACATAAACACACACACACCGACAACACACACACACACACACTGACAACACACACACACACCGACAACACACACACACACACACCGACAACACACACACACACACCGACAACACACACACACACACCGACAACACACACACACACACACACACACACACCGACAACACACACATACACACACTGACAACACACACACACACACACACACTGACAACACACACACACAGACAACACACACACACACACCGACAACACACACACACACACACCGACAACACAGACAAACACACACACCGACAACACACACACACACACACACACACCGATAACACACACACACACACACCGACAACACACACACACACCGACAACACACACACACACAACACACACACACACACCGACAACACACACACACACACAACGACAACACACACACACGCACACACCGACAACACACACACACACACACACACACACACACCGACAACACACACACACCGACAACACTCACACACACCGACAACACACACACACACACCGACAACACACACACACACCGACAACACACACACACACACACCGACAACACACACACACACACACCGACAACACACACACACACACACCGACAACACACACACACACAACACACACACACACACCGACAACACACACACACACACACCGACAACACACACACACACACCGACAACACACACACACACACACCGACAACACACACACACACACACACACACACACCAACAACACACACACACCGACAACACACACACACACCGACAACACACACACACACACACACAACGACAACACACACACACCGACAACACATAAACACACACACACCGACAACACACACACACACACACTGAGAACACACACACACACACACCGACAACACACACACACACACACACACCGACAACACACACACACACACCGACAACACACACACTCACACACACACCGACAACACACACACACACACCGACAACACACACACACACACACACACACACACACACACACCGACAACACACACACACACACCGACAACAAACACACACACCGACAACACACACGCACACACCGACAACACACACACACACACACACACACACACCGACAACACACACACACCGACAACACACACACACACACACACACACACACCGACAACACACACACACCGACAACACACACACACACACCGACAACACACACACACACACCGACAACACACACACACACACACACCGACAACACACACACACACACACCGACAACACACACACACACACACCGACAACACACACACACACAACACACACACACACCGACAAAACACACACACACACCGATAACACACACACACACACCGACAAAAAACACACACACACACCGACAACACACACACACACAACACACACACACACCGACAAAACACACACACACACCGACAACACACACACACACACCGACAACACACACACGCACACACCGACAACACACACACACACACACACACACCGACAACACACACACACCGACAACACACACACACACCGACAACACACACACACACACACACAACGACAACACACACACACCGACAACACATAAACACACACACACCGACAACACACACACACACACACTGAGAACACACACACACACACACCGACAACACACACACACACACACACCGACAACACAAACACACACCCCGACAACACACACACTCACACACACACCGACAACACACACACACACCGACAACACACACACACACACCGACAACACACACGCACACACCGACAACACACACACACACACACACACACACACACAGACACACACCGACAACACACACACACCGACAACACTCACACACACCGACAACACACACACACACACCGACAACACACACACACACACCGACAACACATAAACACACACACACCGACAACACACACACACACACACTGACAACACACACACACACCGACAACACACACACACACACACCGACAACACACACACACACACCGACAACACACACACACACACCGACAACACACACACACACACACACACACACACCGACAACACACACATACACACACTGACAACACACACACACACACACACACTGACAACACACACACACAGACAACACACACACACACACCGACAACACACACACACACACACCGACAACACAGACAAACACACACACCGACAACACACACACACACACACACACACCGATAACACACACACACACACACCGACAACACACACACACACCGACAACACACACACACACAACACACACACACACACCGACAACACACACACACACACAACGACAACACACACACACGCACACACCGACAACACACACACACACACCACACACACACCGACAACACACACACACCGACAACACTCACACACACCGACAACACACACACACACACCGACAACACACACACACACCGACAACACACACACACACACACCGACAACACACACACACACACACCGACAACACACACACACACACACCGACAACACACACACACACAACACACACACACACACCGACAACACACACACACACACACCGACAACACACACACACACACCGACAACACACACACACACACACCGACAACACACACACACACACACACACACACACCGACAACACACACACACCGACAACACACACACACACCGACAACACACACACACACACACACAACGACAACACACACACACCGACAACACATAAACACACACACACCGACAACACACACACACACACACTGAGAACACACACACACACACACCGACAACACACACACACACACACACACCGACAACACACACACACACACCGACAACACACACACTCACACACACACCGACAACACACACACACACCGACAACACACACACACACACCGACAACACACACGCACACACCGACAACACACACACACACACACACACACAGACACACACCGACAACACACACACACCGACAACACTCACACACACCGACAACACACACACACACACCGACAACACACACACACACACCGACAACAAACACACACACACCGACAACACACACACACACACACACACACACACACCGACAACACACACACACACCGACAACACACACACACACCGACAACACACACACACACCGACAACACACACACACACACACACACCGACAACACACACACACACACCGACAACACATAAACACACACACACCGACAACACACACACACACACACTGACAACACACACACACACACACCGACAACACACACACACACACACACCGACAACACACACACACACACCGACAACACACACACACACACACACACACACCGACAACACA
>NW_027675503.1:345000-380000 GCF_965601325.2 Salmo salar | reverse complement strand
CCGACAGCAAACACACACACACCGACAACACACACACACACACACACACACACCGACAACACACACATACACACACTGACAACACACACACACACACACACACTGACAACACACACACACAGACAACACACACACACACACCGACAACACACACACACACCGACAACACAGACAAACACACACACCGACAACACACACACACACACACACACACCGATAACACACACACACACACACCGACAACACACACACACACCGACAACACACACACACACAACACACACACACACACCGACAACACACACACACACACAACGACAACACACACACACGCACACACCGACAACACACACACACACACACACACACACACACCGACAACACACACACACCGACAACACTCACACACACCGACAACACACACACACACACCGACAACACACACACACACACCGACAACACACACACACACACACCGACAACACACACACACACACACCGACAACACACACACACACACACCGACAACACACACACACACAACACACACACACACACCGACAACACACACACACACACACACCTCAACACACACACACACACCGACAACACACACACACACACACCGACAACACACACACACACACACACACACACACACACCGACAACACACACACACCGACAACACACACACACACCGACAACACACATACACACACACACAACGACAACACACACACACCGACAACACATAAACACACACACACCGACAACACACACACACACACACTGAGAACACACACACACACACACCGACAACACACACACACACACACACACCGACAACACACACACACACACCGACAACACACACACTCACACACACACTGACAACACACACACACACCGACAACACACACACACACACCGACAACACACACGCACACACCGACAACACACACACACACACACACACACAGACACACACCGACAACACACACACACCGACAACACTCACACACACCGACAACACAGACACACACACCGACAACACACACACACACACCGACAACAAACACACACACACCGACAACACACACACACACACACACACACACCGACAACAAACACACACACACCGACAACACATAAACACACACACACCGACAACACACACACACACACACTGAGAACACACACACACACACACCGACAACACACACACACACACACACCGACAACACACACACACACACCGACAACACACACACTCACACACACACCGACAACACACACACACACACACCGACAACACACACACACACACCGACAACACACACACACACACACACACACACCGACAACACACACACACCGACAACACACACACACACCGACAACACACACACACACACACACACCGACAACACACACACACACACACACACACACACACAGACACACACCGACAACACACACACACCGACAACACTCACACACACCGACAACACACACACACACCGACAACACACACACACACACCGACAACACATAAACACACACACACCGACAACACACACACACACACACTGACAACACACACACACACCGACAACACACACACACACACACACCGACAACACACACACACACCGACAACACACACACACACACCGACAACACACACACACACACACCGACAACACATACACACACACACCGACAACACACACACACACACCGACAACAAACACACACACACCGACAACACACACACACACACACACCGACAACACACACACACACCGACAACACACACACACACACCGACAACACACACACACACACACCGACAACACATACACACACACACACCGACAACACACACACACACACACCGACAACAAACACACACACACCGACAACACACACACACACACACACACCGACAACACACACATACACACACTGACAACACACACACACACACACACACACACACACACACTGACAACACACACACACAGACAACACACACACACACACCGACAACACACACACACACACACCGACAACACAGACAAACACACACACCGACAACACACACACACACACACACACACCGATAACACACACACACACACACCGACAACACACACACACACCGACAACACACACACACACAACACACACACACACACCGACAACACACACACACACAACGACAACACACACACACGCACACACCGACAACATACACACACACACACACACACACACCGACAACACACACACACCGACAACACTCACACACACCGACAACACACACACACACACCGACAACACACACACACACACCGACAACACACACACACACACACCGACAACACACACACACACACACCGACAACACACACACACACACACCGACAACACACACACACACAACACACACACACACACCGACAACACACACACACACACACCGACAACACACACACACACACCGACAACACACACACACACACACACACCGACAACACACACACACACACACAACACACACACACACAACAACAACACACACACACACCGACAACACACACACACACACCGACAACACACACACACACACACACACACCTACAACACACACACACACACACCGACAAAACACACACACACACACACACCGACAACACACACACACACACACCGACAACACACACACACACAACACACACACACACACCGACAACACACACACACACCGACAACACACACACACACACCGACAACACACACACACAAACCGACAACACACACACACACACACACACACACCGACAACACACACACACACCGACAACACACACAAACACCGACAACACACACACACACACACACACCGACAACACACACACACACACCGACAACACATAAACACACACACACCGACAACACACACACACACACACACTGACAACACACACACACACACACCGACAACACACACACACACACACACCGACAACACACACACACACACCGACAACACACACACACACACACACACACACACCGACAACACACACACACACACACCGACAACAAACTCACACACCGACAACACACACGCACACACCGACAACACACACACACACACACACACACACACACACACCCGACAACACACACACACCGACAACACTCACACACACCGACAACACACACACACACACCGACAACACACACACACACACCGACAACACACACACACACACACCGACAACACACACACACACACACCGACAACACACACACACACACACCGACAACACACACACACACACACACACACACACACACACCGACAACACACACACACACACCGACAACAAACACACACACCGACAACACACACGCACACACCGACAACACACACACACACACACACACACACACACCGACAACACACACACACCGACAACACTCACACACACCGACAACACACACACACACACCGACAACACACACACACACACCGACAACACACACACACACACACCGACAACACACACACACACACACCGACAACACACACACACACACACCGACAACACACACACACACAACACACACACACACCGACAAAACACACACACACACACCGACAACACACACACACACACCGACAACACACACACGCACACACCGACAACACACACACACACACACACACACCGACAACACACACACACCGACAACACACACACACACCGACAACACACACACACACACACACAACGACAACACACACACACCGACAACACATAAACACACACACACCGACAACACACACACACACACCGACAACACACACACACACCGACAACACACACACACACACCGACAACACACACACACACACACACATCACACACTGACAACACACACACACCGACAACACACACACACACCGACAACACACACACACACACACACACACCGACAACACACACACACACACACACACACACAGACACACACCGACAACACACACACACCGACAACACTCACACACACCGACAACACACACACACACACCGACAACACACACACACACACCGACAACACATAAACACACACACACCGACAACACACACACACACACACTGACAACACACACACACACCGACAACACACACACACACACACACCGACAACACACACACACACCGACAACACACACACACACACCGACAACACACACACACACACACTGACAACACACACACACACACACACCGACAACACACACACACACACACCGACAACACACACACACACACCGACAACACACACACACACACCGACAACACACACACACACACACACACACACACACACCGACAACACACACACACACCGACAACACACACGCACACACCGACAACACACACACACACACACCGACAACACAGACACACACACACACCGACAACAAACACACACACACACACACACACCGACAACACACACACACACACACTGACAACACACACACACACACACCGACAACACACACACACACACACACCGACAACACACACACACACACCGACAACACACACACACACACACACACACACACCGACAACACACACACACACACACCGACAACAAACACACACACCGACAACACACACGCACACACCGACAACACACACACACACACACACACACACCGACAACACACACACACACACCGACAACACACACACACACACACACCGACAACACACACACACACCGACAACACACACACACACACCGACAACACACACACACACACACCGACAACACATACACACACACACACCGACAACACACACACACACACACCGACAACAAACACACACACACCGACAACACACACACACACACACACACCGACAACACACACATACACACACTGACAACACACACACACACACACACACACACACACACACACACTGACAACACACACACACAGACAACACACACACACACACCGACAACACACACACACACACACCGACAACACAGACAAACACACACACCGACAACACACACACACACACACACACACCGATAACACACACACACACACACCGACAACACACACACACACCGACAACACACACACACACAACACACACACACACACCGACAACACACACACACGCACACACCGACAACATACACACACACACACACACACACACCGACAACACACACACACCGACAACACTCACACACACCGACAACACACACACACACACCGACAACACACACACACACACCGACAACACACACACACACACACCGACAACACACACACACACACACCGACAACACACACACACACACACCGACAACACACACACACACAACACACACACACACACCGACAACACACACACACACACACCGACAACACACACACACACACCGACAACACACACACACACACACACACCGACAACACACACACACACACACAACACACACACACACAACAACAACACACACACACACCGACAACACACACACACACACCGACAACACACACACACACACACACACACCGACAACACACACACACACACACCGACAAAACACACACACACACACACACCGACAACACACACACACACACACCGACAACACACACACACACAACACACACACACACACCGACAACACACACACACACCGACAACACACACACACACACCGACAACACACACACACAAACCGACAACACACACACACACACACACACACACCGACAACACACACACACACCGACAACACACACAAACACCGACAACACACACACACACACACACACCGACAACACACACACACACACCGACAACACATAAACACACACACACCGACAACACACACACACACACACACTGACAACACACACACACACACACCGACAACACACACACACACACACACCGACAACACACACACACACACCGACAACACACACACACACACACACACACACACCGACAACACACACACACACACACCGACAACAAACTCACACACCGACAACACACACGCACACACCGACAACACACACACACACACACACACACACACACACACCGACAACACACACACACCGACAACACTCACACACACCGACAACACACACACACACACCGACAACACACACACACACACCGACAACACACACACACACACACCGACAACACACACACACACACACCGACAACACACACACACACACACCGACAACACACACACACACACCGACAACAAACACACACACCGACAACACACACGCACACACCGACAACACACACACACACACACACACACACACACCGACAACACACACACACCGACAACACTCACACACACCGACAACACACACACACACACCGACAACACACACACACACACCGACAACACACACACACACACACCGACAACACACACACACACACACCGACAACACACACACACACACACCGACAACACACACACACACAACACACACACACACCGACAAAACACACACACACACACCGACAACACACACACACACACCGACAACACACACACGCACACACCGACAACACACACACACACACACACACACCGACAACACACACACACCGACAACACACACACACACCGACAACACACACACACACACACACAACGACAACACACACACACCGACAACACATAAACACACACACACCGACAACACACACACACACACCGACAACACACACACACACCGACAACACACACACACACACCGACAACACACACACACACACACACATCACACACTGACAACACACACACACCGACAACACACACACACACCGACAACACACACACACACACACACACACCGACAACACACACACACACACACACACACACACACAGACACACACCGACAACACACACACACCGACAACACTCACACACACCGACAACACACACACACACACCGACAACACACACACACACACCGACAACACATAAACACACACACACCGACAACACACACACACACACACTGACAACACACACACACACCGACAACACACACACACACACCGACAACACACACACACACCGACAACACACACACACACACCGACAACACACACACACACACACTGACAACACACACACACACACACACCGACAACACACACACACACACACCGACAACACACACACACACACCGACAACACACACACACACACCGACAACACACACACACACACACACACACACACACACCGACAACACACACACACACCGACAACACACACGCACACACCGACAACACACACACACACACACCGACAACACAGACACACACACACACCGACAACAAACACACACACACACACACACACACCGACAACACACACACACACACACTGACAACACACACACACACACACCGACAACACACACACACACACACACCGACAACACACACACACACACCGACAACACACACACACACACACACACACACACCGACAACACACACACACACACACCGACAACAAACACACACACCGACAACACACACGCACACACCGACAACACACACACACACACACACACACACCGACAACACACACACACCGACAACACTCACACACACCGACAACACACACACACACACCGACAACACACACACACACACCGACAACACACACACACACACACCGACAACACACACACACACACACCGACAACACACACACACACACACCGACAACACACACACACACACACACACACACACCGACAACACACACACACACACACCGACAACAAACACACACACCGACAACACACACGCACACACCGACAACACACACACACACACACACACACACACACCGACAACACACACACACCGACAACACTCACACACACCGACAACACACACACACACACCGACAACACACACACACACACCGACAACACACACACACACACCGACAACACACACACACACACACCGACAACACACACACACACACACCGACAACACACACACACACAACACACACACACACCGACAAAACACACACACACACACCGACAACACACACACACACACCGACAACACACACACGCACACACCGACAACACACACACACACACACACACACCGACAACACACACACACCGACAACACACACACACACCGACAACACACACACACACACACACAACGACAACACACACACACCGACAACACATAAACACACACACACCGACAACACACACACACACACCGAGAACACACACACACACCGACAACACACACACACACACCGACAACACACACACACACACCGACAACACACACACACACACACACACACACACCGACAACACACACACACCGACAACACACACACACACCGACAACACACACACACACACACACACCGACAACACACACACACACACACACACACACACACAGACACACACCGACAACACACACACACCGACAACACTCACACACACCGACAACACACACACACACCGACAACACACACACACACACCGACAACACATAAACACACACACACCGACAACACACACACACACACACTGACAACACACACACACACCGACAACACACACACACACACACACCGACAACACACACACACACCGACAACACACACACACACACCGACAACACACACACACACACACCGACAACACATACACACACACACCGACAACACACACACACACACCGACAACAAACACACACACACCGACAACACACACACACACACACACCGACAACACACACACACACCGACAACACACACACACACACCGACAACACACACACACACACACCGACAACACATACACACACACACACCGACAACACACACACACACACACCGACAACAAACACACACACACCGACAACACACACACACACACACCGACAACACACACATACACACACTGACAACACACACACACACACACACACACACACACACACTGACAACACACACACACAGACAACACACACACACACACCGACAACACACACACACACACACCGACAACACAGACAAACACACACACCGACAACACACACACACACACACACACACCGATAACACACACACACACACACCGACAACACACACACACACTGACAACACACACACACACAACACACACACACACACCGACAACACACACACACACAACGACAACACACACACACGCACACACCGACAACATACACACACACACACACACACACACACCGACAACACACACACACCGACAACACTCACACACACCGACAACACACACACACACACCGACAACACACACACACACACCGACAACACACACACACACACACCGACAACACACACACACACACACCGACAACACACACACACACACACCGACAACACACACACACACAACACACACACACACACCGACAACACACACACACACACACCGACAACACACACACACACACCGACAACACACACACACACACACACCGACAACACACACACACACACACAACACACACACACACAACAACAACACACACACACACCGACAACACACACACACACACCGACAACACACACACACACACACACACACCGACAACACACACACACACACACCGACAAAACACACACACACACACACACCGACAACACACACACACACACACCGACAACACACACACACACAACACACACACACACACCGACAACACACACACACACCGACAACACACACACACACACCGACAACACACACACACAAACCGACAACACACACACACACACACACACACACCGACAACACACACACACACCGACAACACACACAAACACCGACAACACACACACACACACACACACCGACAACACACACACACACACCGACAACACATAAACACACACACACCGACAACACACACACACACACACACTGACAACACACACACACACACACCGACAACACACACACACACACACACCGACAACACACACACACACACCGACAACACACACACACACACACACACACACACACACCGACAACACACACACACACACACCGACAACAAACACACACACCGACAACACACACGCACACACCGACAACACACACACACACACACACACACACACACACACCGACAACACACACACACCGACAACACTCACACACACCGACAACACACACACACACACCGACAACACACACACACACACCGACAACACACACACACACACACCGACAACACACACACACACACACCGACAACACACACACACACACACCGACAACACACACACACACACACACACACACACACACACCGACAACACACACACACACACCGACAACAAACACACACACCGACAACACACACGCACACACCGACAACACACACACACACACACACACACACACACCGACAACACACACACACCGACAACACTCACACACACCGACAACACACACACACACACCGACAACACACACACACACACCGACAACACACACACACACACACCGACAACACACACACACACACACCGACAACACACACACACACACACCGACAACACACACACACACAACACACACACACACCGACAAAACACACACACACACACCGACAACACACACACACACACCGACAACACACACACGCACACACCGACAACACACACACACACACACACACACCGACAACACACACACACCGACAACACACACACACACCGACAACACACACACACACACACACAACGACAACACACACACACCGACAACACATAAACACACACACACCGACAACACACACACACACACCGACAACACACACACACACCGACAACACACACACACACACCGACAACACACACACACACACCGACAACACACACACGCACACACCGACAACACACACACACACACACACACACCGACAACACACACACACCGACAACACACACACACACCGACAACACACACACACACACACACAACGACAACACACACACACCGACAACACATAAACACACACACACCGACAACACACACACACACACCGACAACACACACACACACCGACAACACACACACACACACCGACAACACACACACACACACCGACAACACACACACACACACACACACACACACCGACAACACACACACACCGACAACACACACACACACCGACAACACACACACACACACACACACCGACAACACACACACACACACACACACACACACACAGACACACACCGACAACACACACACACCGACAACACTCACACACACCGACAACACACACACACACCGACAACACACACACACACACCGACAACACATAAACACACACACACCGACAACACACACACACACACACTGACAACACACACACACACCGACAACACACACACACACACACACCGACAACACACACACACACCGACAACACACACACACACACCGACAACACACACACACACACACCGACAACACATACACACACACCGACAACACACACACACACACCGACAACAAACACACACACACCGACAACACACACACACACACACACCGACAACACACACACACACCGACAACACACACACACACACCGACAACACACACACACACACACCGACAACACATACACACACACACACCGACAACACACACACACACACACCGACAACAAACACACACACACCGACAACACACACACACACACACACACCGACAACACACACATACACACACTGACAACACACACACACACACACACACACACACACACACTGACAACACACACACACAGACAACACACACACACACACCGACAACACACACACACACACACCGACAACACAGACAAACACACACACCGACAACACACACACACACACACACACACCGATAACACACACACACACACACCGACAACACACACACACACCGACAACACACACACACACAACACACACACACACACCGACAACACACACACACACAACGACAACACACACACACGCACACACCGACAACATACACACACACACACACACACACACCGACAACACACACACACCGACAACACTCACACACACCGACAACACACACACACACACCGACAACACACACACACACACCGACAACACACACACACACACACCGACAACACACACACACACACACCGACAACACACACACACACACACCGACAACACACACACACACAACACACACACACACACCGACAACACACACACACACACACCGACAACACACACACACACACCGACAACACACACACACACACACACACCGACAACACACACACACACACACAACACACACACACACAACAACAACACACACACACACCGACAACACACACACACACACCGACAACACACACACACACACACACACACCGACAACACACACACACACACACCGACAAAACACACACACACACACACACCGACAACACACACACACACACACCGACAACACACACACACACAACACACACACACACACCGACAACACACACACACACCGACAACACACACACACACACCGACAACACACACACACAAACCGACAACACACACACACACACACACACACACCGACAACACACACACACACCGACAACACACACAAACACCGACAACACACACACACACACACACACCGACAACACACACACACACACCGACAACACATAAACACACACACACCGACAACACACACACACACACACACTGACAACACACACACACACACACCGACAACACACACACACACACACACCGACAACACACACACACACACCGACAACACACACACACACACACACACACACACCGACAACACACACACACACACACCGACAACAAACACACACACCGACAACACACACGCACACACCGACAACACACACACACACACACACACACACACACACCGACAACACACACACACCGACAACACTCACACACACCGACAACACACACACACACACCGACAACACACACACACACACCGACAACACACACACACACACACCGACAACACACACACACACACACCGACAACACACACACACACACACCGACAACACACACACACACACACACACACACACACACACCGACAACACACACACACACACCGACAACAAACACACACACCGACAACACACACGCACACACCGACAACACACACACACACACACACACACACACACACACCGACAACACACACACACCGACAACACTCACACACACCGACAACACACACACACACACCGACAACACACACACACACACCGACAACACACACACACACACACCGACAACACACACACACACACACCGACAACACACACACACACACACCGACAACACACACACACACAACACACACACACACCGACAAAACACACACACACACACCGACAACACACACACACACACCGACAACACACACACGCACACACCGACAACACACACACACACACACACACACCGACAACACACACACACCGACAACACACACACACACCGACAACACACACACACACACACACAACGACAACACACACACACCGACAACACATAAACACACACACACCGACAACACACACACACACACCGACAACACACACACACACCGACAACACACACACACACACCGACAACACACACACACACCGACAACACACACACGCACACACCGACAACACACACACACACACACACACACCGACAACACACACACACCGACAACACACACACACACCGACAACACACACACACACACACACAACGACAACACACACACACCGACAACACATAAACACACACACACCGACAACACACACACACACACCGACAACACACACACACACCGACAACACACACACACACACCGACAACACACACACACACACCGACAACACACACACACACACACACACACACACCGACAACACACACACACCGACAACACACACACACACCGACAACACACACACACACACACACACCGACAACACACACACACACACACACACACACACACAGACACACACCGACAACACACACACACCGACAACACTCACACACACCGACAACACACACACACACCGACAACACACACACACACACCGACAACACATAAACACACACACACCGACAACACACACACACACACACTGACAACACACACACACACCGACAACACACACACACACACACCGACAACACATACACACACACCGACAACACACACACACACACCGACAACACACACACACACACACCGACAACACACACACACACACCGACAACACACACACACACACACACCGACAACACACACACACACACACAACACACACACACACAACAACAACACACACACACACCGACAACACACACACACACACCGACAACACACACACACACACACACACACCGACAACACACACACACACACACCGACAAAACACACACACACACACACACCGACAACACACACACACACACACCGACAACACACACACACACAACACACACACACACACCGACAACACACACACACACCGACAACACACACACACACACCGACAACACACACACACAAACCGACAACACACACACACACACACACACACACCGACAACACACACACACACCGACAACACACACAAACACCGACAACACACACACACACACACACACCGACAACACACACACACACACCGACAACACATAAACACACACACACCGACAACACACACACACACACACACTGACAACACACACACACACACACCGACAACACACACACACACACACACCGACAACACACACACACACACCGACAACACACACACACACACACACACACACACACACCGACAACACACACACACACACACCGACAACAAACACACACACCGACAACACACACGCACACACCGACAACACACACACACACACACACACACACACACACACCGACAACACACACACACCGACAACACTCACACACACCGACAACACACACACACACACCGACAACACACACACACACACCGACAACACACACACACACACACCGACAACACACACACACACACACCGACAACACACACACACACACACCGACAACACACACACACACACACACACACACACACACACCGACAACACACACACACACACCGACAACAAACACACACACCGACAACACACACGCACACACCGACAACACACACACACACACACACACACACACACCGACAACACACACACACCGACAACACTCACACACACCGACAACACACACACACACACCGACAACACACACACACACACCGACAACACACACACACACACACCGACAACACACACACACACACACCGACAACACACACACACACACACCGACAACACACACACACACAACACACACACACACCGACAAAACACACACACACACACCGACAACACACACACACACACCGACAACACACACACGCACACACCGACAACACACACACACACACACACACACCGACAACACACACACACCGACAACACACACACACACCGACAACACACACACACACACACACAACGACAACACACACACACCGACAACACATAAACACACACACACCGACAACACACACACACACACCGACAACACACACACACACCGACAACACACACACACACACCGACAACACACACACACACACCGACAACACACACACGCACACACCGACAACACACACACACACACACACACACCGACAACACACACACACCGACAACACACACACACACCGACAACACACACACACACACACACAACGACAACACACACACACCGACAACACATAAACACACACACACCGACAACACACACACACACACCGACAACACACACACACACCGACAACACACACACACACACCGACAACACACACACACACACCGACAACACACACACACACACACACACACACACCGACAACACACACACACCGACAACACACACACACACCGACAACACACACACACACACACACACCGACAACACACACACACACACACACACACACACACACAGACACACACCGACAACACACACACACCGACAACACTCACACACACCGACAACACACACACACACCGACAACACACACACACACACCGACAACACATAAACACACACACACCGACAACACACACACACACACACTGACAACACACACACACACCGACAACACACACACACACACACACCGACAACACACACACACACCGACAACACACACACACACACCGACAACACACACACACACACACCGACAACACATACACACACACCGACAACACACACACACACACCGACAACAAACACACACACACCGACAACACACACACACACACACACCGACAACACACACACACACCGACAACACACACACACACACCGACAACACACACACACACACACCGACAACACATACACACACACACACCGACAACACACACACACACACACCGACAACAAACACACACACACCGACAACACACACACACACACACACACCGACAACACACACATACACACACTGACAACACACACACACACACACACACACACACACACACTGACAACACACACACACAGACAACACACACACACACACCGACAACACACACACACACACACCGACAACACAGACAAACACACACACCGACAACACACACACACACACACACACACCGATAACACACACACACACACACCGACAACACACACACACACCGACAACACACACACACACAACACACACACACACACCGACAACACACACACACACAACGACAACACACACACACGCACACACCGACAACATACACACACACACACACACACACACCGACAACACACACACACCGACAACACTCACACACACCGACAACACACACACACACACCGACAACACACACACACACACCGACAACACACACACACACACACCGACAACACACACACACACACACCGACAACACACACACACACACCGACAACACACACACACACAACACACACACACACACCGACAACACACACACACACACACCGACAACACACACACACACACCGACAACACACACACACACACACACACCGACAACACACACACACACACACAACACACACACACACAACAACAACACACACACACACCGACAACACACACACACACACCGACAACACACACACACACACACACACACCGACAACACACACACACACACACCGACAAAACACACACACACACACACACCGACAACACACACACACACACACCGACAACACACACACACACAACACACACACACACACCGACAACACACACACACACCGACAACACACACACACACACCGACAACACACACACACACACCGACAACACACACACACACACACCGACAACACACACACACACACACCGACAACACACACACACACACACCGACAACACACACACACACACACACACACACACACACACCGACAACACACACACACACACCGACAACAAACACACACACCGACAACACACACGCACACACCGACAACACACACACACACACACACACACACACACACACCGACAACACACACACACCGACAACACTCACACACACCGACAACACACACACACACACCGACAACACACACACACACACCGACAACACACACACACACACACCGACAACACACACACACACACACCGACAACACACACACACACACACCGACAACACACACACACACAACACACACACACACCGACAAAACACACACACACACACCGACAACACACACACACACACCGACAACACACACACGCACACACCGACAACACACACACACACACACACACACCGACAACACACACACACCGACAACACACACACACACCGACAACACACACACACACACACACAACGACAACACACACACACCGACAACACATAAACACACACACACCGACAACACACACACACACACCGACAACACACACACACACCGACAACACACACACACACACCGACAACACACACACACACCGACAACACACACACGCACACACCGACAACACACACACACACACACACACACCGACAACACACACACACCGACAACACACACACACACCGACAACACACACACACACACACACAACGACAACACACACACACCGACAACACATAAACACACACACACCGACAACACACACACACACACCGACAACACACACACACACCGACAACACACACACACACACCGACAACACACACACACACACCGACAACACACACACACACACACACACCGACAACACACACACACCGACAACACACACACACACCGACAACACACACACACACACACACACCGACAACACACACACACACACACACACACACACACAGACACACACCGACAACACACACACACACCGACAACACTCACACACACCGACAACACACACACACACCGACAACACACACACACACACCGACAACACATAAACACACACACACCGACAACACACACACACACACACTGACAACACACACACACACCGACAACACACACACACACACACACCGACAACACACACACACACCGACAACACACACACACACACCGACAACACACACACACACACACCGACAACACATACACACACACACCGACAACACACACACACACACCGACAACAAACACACACACACCGACAACACACACACACACACACACCGACAACACACACACACACCGACAACACACACACACACACCGACAACACACACACACACACACCGACAACACATACACACACACACACCGACAACACACACACACACACACCGACAACAAACACACACACACCGACAACACACACACACACACACACACCGACAACACACACATACACACACTGACAACACACACACACACACACACACACACACACACACTGACAACACACACACACAGACAACACACACACACACACCGACAACACACACACACACACACCGACAACACAGACAAACACACACACCGACAACACACACACACACACACACACACCGATAACACACACACACACACACCGACAACACACACACACACCGACAACACACACACACACAACACACACACACACACCGACAACACACACACACACAACGACAACACACACACACGCACACACCGACAACATACACACACACACACACACACACCGACAACACACACACACCGACAACACTCACACACACCGACAACACACACACACACACCGACAACACACACACACACACCGACAACACACACACACACACACCGACAACACACACACACACACACCGACAACACACACACACACACACCGACAACACACACACACACAACACACACACACACACCGACAACACACACACACACACACCGACAACACACACACACACACCGACAACACACACACACACACACACACCGACAACACACACACACACACACAACACACACACACACAACAACAACACACACACACACCGACAACACACACACACACACCGACAACACACACACACACACACACACACCGACAACACACACACACACACACCGACAAAACACACACACACACACACACCGACAACACACACACACACACACCGACAACACACACACACACAACACACACACACACACCGACAACACACACACACACCGACAACACACACACACACACCGACAACACACACACACAAACCGACAACACACACACACACACACACACACACCGACAACACACACACACACCGACAACACACACAAACACCGACAACACACACACACACACACACACCGACAACACACACACACACACACTGACAACACACACACACACACACACACACACACACACACTGACAACACACACACACAGACAACACACACACACACACCGACAACACACACACACACACACCGACAACACAGACAAACACACACACCGACAACACACACACACACACACACACACCGATAACACACACACACACACACCGACAACACACACACACACCGACAACACACACACACACAACACACACACACACACCGACAACACACACACACACAACGACAACACACACACACGCACACACCGACAACATACACACACACACACACACACACACCGACAACACACACACACCGACAACACTCACACACACCGACAACACACACACACACACCGACAACACACACACACACACCGACAACACACACACACACACACCGACAACACACACACACACACACCGACAACACACACACACACACACCGACAACACACACACACACAACACACACACACACACCGACAACACACACACACACACACCGACAACACACACACACACACCGACAACACACACACACACACACACACCGACAACACACACACACACACACACACACACACACAACAACAACACACACACACACCGACAACACACACACACACACCGACAACACACACACACACACACACACACCGACAACACACACACACACACACCGACAAAACACACACACACACACACACCGACAACACACACACACACACACCGACAACACACACACACACAACACACACACACACACCGACAACACACACACACACCGACAACACACACACACACACCGACAACACACACACACAAACCGACAACACACACACACACACACACACACACCGACAACACACACACACACCGACAACACACACAAACACCGACAACACACACACACACACACACACCGACAACACACACACACACACCGACAACACATAAACACACACACACCGACAACACACACACACACACACACTGACAACACACACACACACACACCGACAACACACACACACACACACACCGACAACACACACACACACACCGACAACACACACACACACACACACACACACACCGACAACACACACACACACACACCGACAACAAACACACACACCGACAACACACACGCACACACCGACAACACACACACACACACACACACACACACACACACCGACAACACACACACACCGACAACACTCACACACACCGACAACACACACACACACACCGACAACACACACACACACACCGACAACACACACACACACACACCGACAACACACACACACACACACCGACAACACACACACACACACACCGACAACACACACACACACACACACACACCGACAACACACACACACACACCGACAACAAACACACACACCGACAACACACACGCACACACCGACAACACACACACACACACACACACACACACACCGACAACACACACACACCGACAACACTCACACACACCGACAACACACACACACACACCGACAACACACACACACACACCGACAACACACACACACACACACCGACAACACACACACACACACACCGACAACACACACACACACACACCGACAACACACACACACACAACACACACACACACCGACAAAACACACAAACACACACCGACAACACACACACACACACCGACAACACACACACGCACACACCGACAACACACACACACACACACACACACCGACAACACACACACACCGACAACACACACACACACCGACAACACACACACACACACACACAACGACAACACACACACACCGACAACACATAAACACACACACACCGACAACACACACACACACACCGACAACACACACACACACCGACAACACACACACACACACCGACAACACACACACACACACACACATCACACACTGACAACACACACACACCGACAACACACACACACACCGACAACACACACACACACACACACACACCGACAACACACACACACACACACACACACACACACAGACACAGACACACACCGACAACACACACACACCGACAACACTCACACACACCGACAACACACACACACACACCGACAACACACACACACACACCGACAACACATAAACACACACACACCGACAACACACACACACACACACTGACAACACACACACACACCGACAACACACACACACACACACACCGACAACACACACACACACCGACAACACACACACACACACCGACAACACACACACACACACACTGACAACACACACACACACACACACCGACAACACACACACACACACACCGACAACACACACACACACACCGACAACACACACACACACACCGACAACACACACACACACACACACACACACACACACCGACAACACACACACACACCGACAACACACACGCACACACCGACAACACACACACACACACACCGACAACACAGACACACACACACACCGACAACAAACACACACACACACACACACACCGATAACACACAGACACACACTGACAACACACACACACACACACACCGACAACACACACACACACCGACAACACACACACACACACACACACACACCGACAACACACACACACAGACAACACACACACACACACACCGACAGCACACACACACACACACACACCGACAACACACACACACACACACAACACACACACACACACAACAACAACACACACACACCGACAACACACACACACACACCGACAACACACACACACACACACACACACACCGACAACACACACACACACACACCGACAACACACACACACACACACACCGACAACACACACACACACACACCGACAACACACACACACACAACACACACACACACACCGACAACACACACACACACCGACAACACACACACACACACCGACAACACACACACACACACCGACAACACACACACACACACACACACACCGACAACACACACACACCGACAACACACACACACACCGACAACACACACACACACACACACACACCGACAACACACACACACACACCGACAACACATAAACACACACAGACCGACAACACACACACACACACACTGACAACACACACACACACACACCGACAACACACACACACACACACACACCGACAACACACACACACACACCGACAACACACACACACACACACACACACACACCGACAACACACACACACACACACCGACAACAAACACACACACCGACAACACACACGCACACACCGACAACACACACACACACACACACACACACACACACCGACAACACACACACACCGACAACACTCACACACACCGACAACACACACACACACACCGACAACACACACACACACACCGACAACACACACACACACACCGACAACACACACACACACCGACAACACACACACACACACACACCGACAACACACACACACACACACACACACACACACACCGACAACACACACACACACACACACACACACACCGACAACACACACACACCGACAACACTCACACACACCGACAACACACACACACACACCGACAACACACACACACACACCGACAACACACACACACACACACCGACAACACACACACACACACACCGACAACACACACACACACAACACACACACACACCGACAAAACACACACACACACACCGACAACACACACACACACACCGACAACAAACACACACACACCGACAACACACACACACACACACACACCGACAACACACACATACACACACTGACAACACACACACACACACACACACACACACACACACACTGACAACACACACACACAGACAACACACACACACACACCGACAACACACACACACACACACCGACAACACAGACAAACACACACACCGACAACACACACACACACAACACACACACACAGATAACACACACACACACACACCGACAACACACACACACACCGACAACACACACACACACAACACACACACACACACCGACAACACACACACACACACAACGACAACACACACACACGCACACACCGACAACACACACACACACACACACACACACACACACACCGACAACACACACACACCGACAACACTCACACACACCGACAACACACACACACACACCGACAACACACACACACAAACCGACAACACACACACACACACACCGACAACACACACACACACACACCGACAACACACACACACACACACCGACAACACACACACACACAACACACACACACACACCGACAACACACACACACACACACCGACAACACACACACACACACACACACCGACAACACACACACACACACACAACACACACACACACACAACAACAACACACACACACACACACCGACAACACACACACACACACCGACAACACACACACACACACACACCGACAACACACACACACACACACCGACAACACACACACACACACACACCGACAACACACACACACACAAACCGACAACACACACACACACAACACACACACACACACCGACAACACACACACACACCGACAACACACACACACACACCGACAACACACACACACACACCGACAACACACACACACACACACACACACACCGACAACACACACACACCGACAACACACACACACACCGACAACACACACACACACACACACACCGACAACACACACACACACACCGACAACACATAAACACACACACACCGACAACACACACACACACACACTGACAACACACACACACACACACCGACAACACACACACACACACACACCGACAACACACACACACACACCGACAACACACACACACACACACACACACACCGACAACACACACACACACACACCGACATCAAACACACACACCGACAACACACACGCACACACCGACAACACACACACACACACACACACACACACCGACAACACACACACACCGACAACACTCACACACACCGACAACACACACACACACACCGACAACACACACACACACACCGACAACACACACACACACACACACCGACAACACACACACACACACACCGACAACACACACACACACACACCGACAACACACACACACACACACACACACACACACTGACAACACACACACACACACACCGACAACAAACACACACACCGACAACACACACGCACACACCGACAACACACACACACACACACACACACACACCGACAACACACACACACCGACAACACTCACACACACCGACAACACACACACACACACCGACAACACACACACACACACCTACAACACACACACACACACACCGACAACACACACACACACACACCGACAACACACACACACACACACCGACAACACACACACACACAACACACACACACACCGACAACACACACACACACACACCGACAACACACACACACACACCGACAACACACACACGCACACACCGACAACACACACACACACACACACACACCGACAACACACACACACCGACAACACACACACACACCGACAACACACACACACACACAACGACAACACACACACACCGACAACACATAAACACACACACACCGACAACACACACACACACACCGACAACACACACACACACCGACAACACACACACACACACCGACAACACACACACACACACCGACAACACACACACACACACACACACACACCGACAACACACACACACCGACAACACACACACACACCGACAACACACACACACACACACACACCGACAACACACACACACACACCGACAACACATAAACACACACACACCGACAACACACACACACACACACTGACAACACACACACACACACACCGACAACACACACACACACACCGACAACACACACACACACACCGACAACACACACACACACCGACAACACACACACACACACACCGACAACAAACACACACACCGACAACACACACGCACACACCGACAACACACACACACACACACACACACACACCGACAACACACACACACCGACAACACTCACACACACCGACAACACACACACACACACCGACAACACACACACACACACCGACAACACACACACACACACACCGACAACACACACACACACACACCGACAACACACACACACACACACCGACAACACACACACACACACACACACACACACACACCGACAACACACACACACACACCGACAACAAACACACACACCGACAACACACACGCACACACCGACAACACACACACACACACACACACACACACACCGACAACACACACACACCGACAACACTCACACACACCGACAACACACACACACCGACAACACACACACACACACCGACAACACACACACACACACACACCGACAACACACACACACACACACCGACAACACACACACACACACACCGACAACACACACACACACAACACACACACACACCGACAAAACACACACACACACCGACAACACACACACACCGACAACACACACACGCACACACCGACAACACACACACACACACACACACACCGACAACACACACACACCGACAACACACACACACACCGACAACACACACACACACACACACAACGACAACACACACACACCGACAACACATAAACACACACACACCGACAACACACACACACACACACTGAGAACACACACACACACACACCGACAACACACACACACACACACCGACAACACAAACACACACCCCGACAACACACACACTCACACACACACCGACAACACACACACACACACACCGACAACACACACACACACACCGACAACACACACGCACACACCGACAACACACACACACACACACACACACACAGACACACACCGACAACACACACACACCGACAACACTCACACACACCGACAACACACACACACACACCGACAACACACACACACACACCGACAACACATAAACACACACACACCGACAACACACACACACACACACTGACAACACACACACACACCGACAACACACACACACACACACACCGACAACACACACACACACACCGACAACACACACACACACACCGACAACACACACACACACACACACACACACCGACAACACACACATACACACACTGACAACACACACACACACACACACACTGACAACACACACACACAGACAACACACACACACACACCGACAACACACACACACACACACCGACAACACAGACAAACACACACACCGACAACACACACACACACACACACACACCGATAACACACACACACACACACCGACAACACACACACACACCGACAACACACACACACACAACACACACACACACACCGACAACACACACACACACACAACGACAACACACACACACGCACACACCGACAACACACACACACACACACACACACACACACCGACAACACACACACACCGACAACACTCACACACACCGACAACACACACACACACACCGACAACACACACACACACACCGACAACACACACACACACACACCGACAACACACACACACACACACCGACAACACACACACACACACACCGACAACACACACACACACAACACACACACACACACCGACAACACACACACACACACACCGACAACACACACACACACACCGACAACACACACACACACACACCGACAACACACACACACACACACACACACACACCGACAACACACACACACCGACAACACACACACACACCGACAACACACACACACACACACACAACGACAACACACACACACCGACAACACATAAACACACACACACCGACAACACACACACACACACACTGAGAACACACACACACACACACCGACAACACACACACACACACACACACCGACAACACACACACACACACCGACAACACACACACTCACACACACACCGACAACACACACACACACCGACAACACACACACACACACCGACAACACACACGCACACACCGACAACACACACACACACACACACAGACACACACCGACAACACACACACACCGACAACACTCACACACACCGACAACACACACACACACACCGACAACACACACACACACACCGACAACAAACAGACACACACCGACAACACACACACACACACACACACACACACACACACCGACAACACACACACACACACACCGACAACACACACACACACCGACAACACACACACACACCGACAACACACACACACACACACACACACACCGACAACACACACACACACACCGACAACACATAAACACACACACACCGACAACACACACACACACACACTGACAACACACACACACACACCGACAACACACACACACACACACACCGACAACACACACACACACACCGACAACACACACACACACACACACACACCGACAACACACACACACACACACCGACAACAAGCACACACACCGACAACACACACGCACACACCGACAACACACACACACACACACACACACACACCGACAACACACACACACCGACAACACTCACACACACCGACAACACACACACACACCGACAACACACACACACACACACCGACAACACACACACACACAACACACACACACACCGACAAAACACACACACACACCGACAACACACACACACCGACAACACACACACGCACACACCGACAACACACACACACACACACACACACCGACAACACACACACACCGACAACACACACACACACCGACAACACACACACACACACACACAACGACAACACACACACACCGACAACACATAAACACACACACACCGACAACACACACACACACACACTGAGAACACACACACACACACACCGACAACACACACACACACACACCGACAAGACAAACACACACCCCGACAACACACACACTCACACACACACCGACAACACACACACACACACACCGACAACACACACACACACACCGACAACACACACGCACACACCGACAACACACACACACACACACACACACACAGACACACACCGACAACACACACACACCGACAACACTCACACACACCGACAACACACACACACACACCGACAACACACACACACACACCGACAACACATAAACACACACACACCGACAACACACACACACACACACTGACAACACACACACCGACAACACACACACACACACACACCGACAACACACACACACACACCGACAACACACACACACACACCGACAACACACACACACACACACACACACACCGACAACACACACATACACACACTGACAACACACACACACACACACACACTGACAACACACACACACAGACAACACACACACACACACCGACAACACACACACACACACACCGACAACACAGACAAACACACACACCGACAACACACACACACACACACACACACCGATAACACACACACACACACACCGACAACACACACACACACCGACAACACACACACACACAACACACACACACACACCGACAACACACACACACACACAACGACAACACACACACACGCACACACCGACAACACACACACACACACACACACACACACACCGACAACACACACACACCGACAACACTCACACACACCGACAACACACACACACACACCGACAACACACACACACACACCGACAACACACACACACACACACCGACAACACACACACACACACACCGACAACACACACACACACACACCGACAACACACACACACACAACACACACACACACACCGACAACACACACACACACACACCGACAACACACACACACACACCGACAACACACACACACACACACCGACAACACACACACACACACACACACACACACCGACAACACACACACACCGACAACACACACACACACCGACAACACACACACACACACACACAACGACAACACACACACACCGACAACACATAAACACACACACACCGACAACACACACACACACACACTGAGAACACACACACACACACACCGACAACACACACACACACACACACACCGACAACACACACACACACACCGACAACACACACACTCACACACACACCGACAACACACACACACACCGACAACACACACACACACACCGACAACACACACGCACACACCGACAACACACACACACACACACACAGACACACACCGACAACACACACACACCGACAACACTCACACACACCGACAACACACACACACACACCGACAACACACACACACACACCGACAACACACAGACACACACCGACAACACACACACACACACACACACACACACACACACCGACAACACACACACACACACACCGACAACACACACACACACCGACAACACACACACACACCGACAACACACACACACACACACACACCGACAACACACACACACACACCGACAACACATAAACACACACACACCGACAACACACACACACACACACTGACAACACACACACACACACCGACAACACACACACACACACACACCGACAACACACACACACACACCGACAACACACACACACACACACACACACCGACAACACACACACACACACACCGACAACAAGCACACACACCGACAACACACACGCACACACCGACAACACACACACACACACACACACACACACCGACAACACACACACACCGACAACACTCACACACACCGACAACACACACACACACACCGACAACACACACACACACACCGACAACACACACACACACACACCGACAACACACACACACACACACCGACAACACACACACACACACACCGACAACACACACACACACACACACACACACACACACACTGACAACACACACACACACACACCGACAACAAACACACACACCGACAACACACACGCACACACCGACAACACACACACACACACACACACACACACCGACAACACACACACACCGACAACACTCACACACACCGACAACACACACACACACACCGACAACACACACACACACACCGACAACACACACACACACACACCGACATCAAACACACACACCGACAACACACACGCACACACCGACAACACACACACACACACACACACACACCGACAACACACACACACCGACAACACTCACACACACCGACAACACACACACACACACCGACAACACACACACACACACCGACAACACACACACACACACACCGACAACACACACACACACACACACCGACAACACACACACACACACACCGACAACACACACACACACACACACACACACACACTGACAACACACACACACACACACCGACAACAAACACACACACCGACAACACACACGCACACACCGACAACACACACACACACACACACCACACCGACAACACACACACACCGACAACACTCACACACACCGACAACACACACACACACACCGACAACACACACACACACACCGACAACACACACACACACACACCGACAACACACACACACACACACCGACAACACACACACACACACACCGACAACACACACACACACAACACACACACACACCGACAAAACACACACACACACACCGACAACACACACACACACACCGACAACACACACACGCACACACTGACAACACACACACACACACACACCGACAACACACACACACCGACAACACACACACCACACCGACAACACACACACACACACAACGACAACACACACACACCGACAACACATAAACACACACACACCGACAACACACACACACACACCGACAACACACACACACACCGACAACACACACACACACACCGACAACACACACACACACACACCGACAACACACACACCACACACACACACACACCGACAACACACACACACCGACAACACACACACACACCGACAACACACACACACACACACACACCGACAACACACACACACACACCGACAACACATAAACACACACACACCGACAACACACACACACACACACTGACAACACACACACACACACACCGACAACACACACACACACACCGACAACACACACACACACACCGACAACACACACACACACACACACACACACACACCGACAACACACACACACACACACCGACAACAAACACACACACCGACAACACACACGCACACACCGACAACACACACACACACACACACACACACACACACACACCGACAACACACACACACCGACAACACTCACACAAACCGACAACACACACACACACACCGACAACACACACACACACACCGACAACACACACACACACACACCGACAACACACACACACACACACCGACAACACACACACACACACACCGACACACACACACACACACACACCACACACACACACACACCGACAACACACACACACACACCGACAACAAACACACACACCGACAACACACACGCACACACCGACAACACACACACACACACACACACACACCGACAACACACACACACCGACAACACTCACACACACCGACAACACACACACACACACCGACAACACACACACACACACCGACAACACACACACACACACACACCGACAACACACACACACACACACCGACAACACACACACACACACACCGACAACACACACACACACAACACACACACACACCGACAAAACACACACACACACCGACAACACACACACACACACCGACAACACACACACACACACACCACCGACAACACACACACACACAACACACACACACACCGACAAAACACACACACACACCGACAACACACACACACACACCGACAACACACACACGCACACACCGACAACACACACACACACACACACACACCGACAACACACACACACCGACAACACACACACACACCGACAACACACCACACACACACACACAACGACAACACACACACACCGACAACACATAAACACACACACACCGACAACACACACACACACACACTGAGAACACACACACACACACACCGACAACACACACACACACACACCGACAACACAAACACACACCCCGACAACACACACACTCACACACACACCGACAACACACACACACACACACCGACAACACACACACACACACCGACAACACACACGCACACACCGACAACACACACACACACACACACACACACACACAGACACACACCGACAACACACACACACCGACAACACTCACACACACCGACAACACACACACACACACCGACAACACACACACACACACCGACAACACATAAACACACACACACCGACAACACACACACACACACACTGACAACACACACACACACCGACAACACACACACACCACACACCGACAACACACACACACACACCGACAACACACACACACACACCGACAACACACACACACACACACACACACACACCGACAACACACACATACACACACTGACAACACACACACACACACACACACTGACAACACACACACACAGACAACACACACACACACACCGACAACACACACACACACACACACCGACAACACAGACAAACACACACACCGACAACACACACACACACACACACACACCGATAACACACACACACACACACCGACAACACACACACACACCGACAACACACACACACACAACACACACACACACACCGACAACACACACACACACACAACGACAACACACACACACGCACACACCGACAACACACACACACACACACACACACACACACCGACAACACACACACACCGACAACACTCACACACACCGACAACACACACACACACACCGACAACACACACACACACCGACAACACACACACACACACACCGACAACACACACACACACACAACGACAACACACACACACACACACCGACAACACACACACACACAACACACACACACACACCGACAACACACACACACACACACCGACAACACACACACACACACCGACAACACACACACACACACACCGACAACACACACACACACACACACACACACACACCGACAACACACACACACCGACAACACACACACACACCGACAACACACACACACACACACACAACGACAACACACACACACCGACAACACATAAACACACACACACCGACAACACACACACACACACACACTGAGAACACACACACACACACACCGACAACACACACACACACACACACACCGACAACACACACACACACACCGACAACACACACACTCACACACACACCGACAACACACACACACACCGACAACACACACACACACACCGACAACACACACGCACACACCGACAACACACACACACACACACACACACACAGACACACACCGACAACACACACACACCGACAACACTCACACACACCGACAACACACACACACACACCGACAACACACACACACACACCGACAACAAACACACACACACCGACAACACACACACACACACACACACACACACACACCGACAACACACACACACACCGACAACACACACACACACCGACAACACACACACACACCGACAACACACACACACACACACACACCGACAAC